>NW_016690221.1:2771606-2900456 GCF_001604755.1 Lepidothrix coronata | reverse complement strand
TTCCTGCTCCTCACTACCATGCCTCGTGCTGTAAAGGCTGAGGGAAAAAAAAAAAAAAAAAAAAAAAAAACCAAAAAAAAAAACCAAAAAAAAAACAAAACAAAAAAAAAACCAACAACAAACCACACTGATTTCTTTCCTTTGAAAGGAATAAAATGATTTTAATTGGTACTCCCTGTAGGGGAAGAAACTGGTGGGCAGCACTAACAAAACACTGATTAGGCTGATGGTGCAAAGACGTAGCAAGGGACTGGATATAATTACGCCAGACACATCATGTTCATTGTAAGGCAGTATTCACAGGAATTCTTATCTTCTGAAAACTTTAATTGTCTGAAAATGACTTAGGAGTTCGAGTGTATGCAGGTGATACCCTGACAGGTCTGGTATCTGTCAGGTTTCTCTGTGCTGTCAGTCACTGTAGCATGCAGACACCACAGCACGCCATAACTCAGTCTGCTCTTTTTCTCCCTCCCTCTCACCCTGCATGACCAGGTGTGCAGGGTTGCTGAAGCAGGTTTCCCCCTGCCTGTTCCTGGTGCACTTCCTTGGCACTTGATTTAGAGGTGAAAGATGAATATATATGGCCACATTCACCAAAAGGGAGAGCAGGTCTTTTGCTCTCTTTCTGCTGTACAAGTTTCGCAGGGCAATCTCTTGTCAATCACACTCCATTCCTGTTCATGTCCCTGAGGTGCAGTCTCATACAGGGAAGCACAGTGTACTTTGCTCCATGCCCTGGGGAATAGCATGTGCACCAAGGAACTATCTCTTCATCTCTGTATTCAGAGCACCTCCACTTACAGTTTCAACGCTGCTCACAAATTCTTTAAGCTGCTTCTCCCTGCAGTAAGTACATGCTTAGTTATTAACAGCATCTTAGATTTACAGATTTGCAACTAAGACTCAAAAATGAATGGGGTTTCTGAGATCTCCAGGTTTCTAGTTTAGTTTTGAAAACACTGAAGATCCAGATCTCAATGACCTGCCCAAGGTCACACCCGGAGTCAGAGGTGGAGCAGAGGCCTGAATTGCAACTTGTGAAAGGTTTGGAGGGGCCTGTCAATCCTTCCATGGTATGTACATGAGATGTCTAACCAAATAGGCTGAGGAACCTTTGATGCTCCAGACTGCAGGGGAAAAAAAAGCACCAAAGCCCAGGAAAACCCTTCCCAAAGTGTCTTCAGAGAGTCCCTCAAGTGGTTAGCACACATAGGCCGTATGTTTGCTCTTCTACAGAATGCCCCTTAAATAATGTCTGGTTTTTTCAACTGGTTTGGATGACTTTAGAGTTCTTTTCCAACCTTAAGGATTCTATGACCTCCAAAAGAGAAAAAGCTTTCAGACACACAGACAGCATTTAAGCCAAGTGGGCCAGATAAAAAGAGATCTGAAAGATGTCTGAAGTCCTGACCTCCATTCTGAGTTGATGAAGATGTTTTTCTTTATATTTTTCATGTCAGAGTGGAAGCATGGTAGAAAACTTGCTGGGGTTAATGCTTCTTCCTTGCCTGCTTTTCCTCTTAAGCCTGGATTAATGTTTTTGTTTGGAGGTCTCGCTAAGAAGCTGAGGTTTTCATCTTAGTAGGTTTGCTAATAGTACAGGACGTTCCCCTGGATTTGTGATTTCAATGCAGGGTTTTCTTTAGAGAGTGAGGAATTTTTTTATTAGAACCAGCCAGTCTAGAGAACTGAACTGTACCTAAAAATAGAAGGGTTTGCTTTTTTTTTACGTGTTAAAAATAGAAATGTGTAGAAAGGGTCATGTATAACCTGATTTTTACAAGAAGACAGAGGTGCTCTGAATGGAAATATTTCCTATCTGCCATCTAGTCAAGAAATGTTGCATTTACAGTGCCATGAGCTGCTGCTTGTGAAGAATAAAGAATCATAGAGTAAACCTGGATGGTCTGAAAATGGAATGATACCACGCTGAAATGCACACGTTTCCAGGGAAAAAATGAGACATTTGGTCTTGTGAAGCATAAACACATGCAGCACTTCAATGCTGGGGAGGTGCAAAAGGATTCATGCAGCAAAACCATCCCATGTTTCTGCTGAGCTCATCTAATTCTCCTACTGGTGGAACCTCCCTCGGCCCTTGATCCAAGTGTTTTGGAAAGGTGAATTACCTCCAGTTCTGCTGAAAAAATTACCAAGTTCCCTTCTCTGTCCCTGCAGAATCCCTCAGTGTCCACCCACAACACACAGGCCGAGCACTGAGAAGAAAGCACAGGTCTTAGAGGGGAGAAATGCTGCCAGAGAGGCTTTCAAAAGCAATCAGATCTCACACCCAGTTAGAAAGCTGCATCCTCAGTTAAGCCCCATTTTTTTGGGTGATCTGGCAGGGTGAGGATCATATAATGACAGATGGATTTTGTTTGCTGTGCTCTTCTTATTCCATGTTTCTCACAGTTAAATCGTGGTCATAATAATCTGTCATATTACAGCTGAGATAGTCAAAGCTGTTAAAGCAATTTGGATAAAAAGTTACCAATAACTGTAATTGGAATTTGGCATCTAGATCTGGTAAAAGGAGAAAAAACCTCAGCCTTGAGGTCTATATGCCATTTGAAATCTGCAGCATTCCTAGTTCTGTTAAGTATTAATAGGTTATTTCAAATGTAAAAAAATGGTCATTTACACCGACTAACTGCCCCATGAAGACTCAGGGTAGATTTCACATGGCATGGCTCAGACTGTACAAAAACTGTAAAGTGCCACCCCAATTCATCTAAATGACTAACTGCTTATTTTATTTTTTTTCCTCCTGAACATTACAAACGGTTCACCAAGTTCTTAAGATACATTAACCATCACCTCTCCAACCTCCCACCATCACATAAATCCCACCCTGGAGAACCAGCTGTGTCTCAAAAATCTCAGGTCAAGCGTCCATGACATTTTATAAGATGTCAGTACCATGTGTGGCAAATTCAGTCCTCGATTACCTCCAGTTTAGAGACACTCATATTTCCATCAAAGGATCTGAGACTCCTTGGTTTAATGGCTGGGGCCGTTAAGTTTTTGTTGCTGTATAGAAGTCCTTTCAGCTACAGTTATGTGAAGCAGCCACAGCTCAGTTCAATCCTTTCTAATGCCAGGAAAAGAAAGTGGTCAACAGCAGCTTGATGTCAGTGGTCTTGTGGAGCTCAGTGTGCTGCTTGACCTCCTGGTCCAGGAGGACTAAGATGCAGAATGAGAGCTCCCCTCCAAGAGAGAACAAAAAAAGGAGCTTAAAAAAACACCATGGCATTTAGAAAACAGGGAATTCCTTATGTCTGGTTTGAGTCTTTTTCCCTTGCAAGACTATTCCCTGTGGAGATCTGGATCGAAGGTATAACCAACAAATGTAGCAGTTCATATGTTCCTCAGTTGTTCAGAGGAAAGATTTTGACTGACACCTCTGAGGTGTAAGTCAGCACAGGTCTCAGAAGCTGGGCAGAACAGCTGTGGATGGGTTTGCTGAAGCAGAATGTCCCATCCTTTGGGTTAGTACTCCCATAAATAAAGGTAAGTTGGTTTAGTAGTCGTACTCATGCCAAAATGCATGTCTGAACAAGAGCTTGTTGTGTCCATAGTAAGTGGAGGTAGAGTCCTCTGGATATTCTGAAGTTAAATGTAAAACTTGTGCTGATTTCCAGGAAAGAAAATTAGTCCATTACACTGTTTGTGCATAGATGTACCATATTTTTATAGCCTCACACATATTCCAGAAGCAAAGCTGAGGTTATGGGTTTTTTAAATAACTATAGAATAATAGATAGATTTGGCAGTGGATGATGTTTCTTTTGAAGCAGAGTAGATAATAAACAATACTAACCAAGACATTTGTGAAGAAAAGTGTGTCTTCCCATCATGGGCAGTAGCTTCAAACTGAATGCTTCCTTCTAGAGTCTGAAACTTTAGGCTAAAGGGCTTTTTCTGGACTTTATAGCCACTGAATGAGCAGCAGGTCCTGAGCAGATAGAGAATGAAGTGCTATAAGAGGAGGCATGGGAAGATGGGAACTCTGAGACTGAGTCCTCTGGTATAAAGTGTTTGCCTCTGAAAACTTATAAGAGGAAGGAGAAGTTTCCCCTGTTCCCTAAACAGTCCCTTTGTGTCTACCACATGCATAATTGATTGCATGCAAACCATTCATGCTGAACTCAAAGCTGCTTCATACACACAACCACATTAGAGGAGCTGCAGACCCTGGAAAGACCAGAGCTGATTTAGGCATCAATTATGGATGAGAAACTTCTTCAATATAAATAAACTTGCTGGTTCACCACTGTGCACAGAAACCTCTGAATAAAATAATTGATTATTCAGAGGCAGAATTCTTGCAGTTCCTCTCAAGGACACATTTTCTCTTTGAGTATATGAACACACACATGTGACCATGAACACACTTAGTGAAACTCCCAAACCTCAACCAAACAGAAACCAGACCTTAATCTACTGATAGACTCCTCTTTCTTGAGCAGTTTATGCCAGGAAAGCTCTTCCTCTGGGCTGCCTCTGAAGCCTCCTGACATATTTTCAACTCTGGATGTCCCACTAAACCCCACCATCCCTTCAGGAATTTTCATGAAGAGCAAAAGCTGGAGTTCTCCCTTGAAGGCAGCTATTCCACGTATTTGTTCAACTTCAGGGCATACTCACACACGTGTCTATAAATATATAGCTCTGAAGGTGACCTATTTTCCAGCTGCAAAACACTGTTGCTATCAGAGGGTTTTGCCAGCTAGGAAAGGATATGAACCAGAGAGGTACAAAGTGAACTGCTGTGTCTGCATTATTTAGAGGCTCAGCATGCCAGGTTCACAGGTGTTCAAACTACCCAGGAACCATTTGGCCCACTGGTACGGAAAACATGAGTTTAGAGATTGAAATCAGACAGCAAGAAAAGGTGTTTAACCAACTGGCTACTGCAGGACAAAGCAAAAATCAAGGTTTTCTTTAAATCTCTTTTTATTGTTTTTGTTATGTTTTTCCCCTGGCACCTGCAATACTGCTTGCCTGGCATCCTTGGGAACTGCTGGCAGTGGGGGAATTCATTAGGTACAAAATTCCCAAAGTATCTGTAGGAACTATTATTCACAGTTGCAACATTTCAGACAGAAGAGAACTCGCAGGAGGGAAAGGGACTAAAAATCGGGTTCTGAGTCTGGACTGAGCCTCTGAATGGGGACACCATGTATGTAACACAACAAAGAACATCTTATATGCCCACCTTTGCCAAGGCAGTCGCAGCCCAGTGTTGCTGGGGAAGGTGGGCAGGACAAAACAGGCAGAAAGGGATTGTTCCTT
The DNA here is from genome assembly GCF_001604755.1 of Lepidothrix coronata. Classification (NCBI taxonomy): domain Eukaryota; kingdom Metazoa; phylum Chordata; class Aves; order Passeriformes; family Pipridae; genus Lepidothrix; species Lepidothrix coronata. The sequence goes on along the minus strand of NW_016690221.1, from coordinate 2,895,158 downwards.
TCCAGTGTCTTGCTTGAAAATTGTGGATCAAATTGCTGCAGTAGCAGTGTTTGCCCAAAGCACATTTTCCACCATTTCTCCATGCTGGGCTGGGTTTTGGGGGGAGAGCAGAATTATTCTTCCACAGAGACCGAAGCCCACAGAGTATCAGTCCACAACAAGATCCCACCTGCAACTGGGTGGCCAGAGAACATGCAAACACCACATTTCTTCACTAACAATTTGGGACCTGTCTGACCTGCCTGGGAGGTACCAGGACTGCTCAAACCCAACACACTCTGCCTTCATCACTGCTTCCCATCAGCTAAAAATAAAGCAAGTCACTCTCTTAAGTTAGAAGTCACAGCCACCATGCAAAACTGCACTCAGCTACCTCTTTCTGCCCTTACAAGTCTATTATTATCAAGCAGAAAGACAAATATTATTGTAAATATCCTTCTGATTATGCAGAGGCATCTAAAAAAGTCTCTTCTCTCTCTGTTCCTTCAGTTCCAACTCACTGCTAAATATACACCCAGAAGTATAGGACAAAAGTGTATAAAATTGGCTCACTGATTAAATTCAAAATCCAGTTTCTGAAGGATTTTAGAACTTGACCAACAACAAAATTTAGGTACCTGATGACACAGTTAAGAATATTCCCAAATATTCAGACATAGTCAAGTCTTATGATCCACAGATTTAAAGACTTCAGGCTCCTCAATGACCTTTGAGAACTGCAGGTCTGTTTCTGCATTGCTTAGGCATTGCAAAATACAACCATATATTTTTGCCCACAGCTCCTACTTTGCAGAAACCAAATTATTTTCTTTCCTCTAAATATATATTTATAAATACATATGCACACAGTGTAGTTCTGCACTAATTGGTATTTGCAATGTAAGCACTGGCCTTTCCTTCCTTTGCCTCAATGAAAGTAAACATGATCAAAGTCTGCCAGTATTTAATGATGAAAATGTACCGTGTCTCTACAGTCTTAATGTCATTGGAATGAACTTGAAGATAGGTTTACAACAAAAATAATTTTAAAAGGGTTTTCACAACAAATTCAGGGGGAAAAAAAGCCATAATTAGCTTTTCCTTCCTTTGCATTTTTATTTTGTCTAAGGTAAAAAAGGGATAAACAAAGATGTTTTAAAATGACCTGTGAGGAGCAAAATAAATGCATAGAGATTTTATCCAGCACTTCGGGGATCTTGAAAGTGCTACAACTACACTGTAGTTTCTTTGTTACAGCCCTGTATACATTTATACAAAAGAAAGATGAAAGGGGGGAGAGAGTGGTTGATATGGGTTGTGAGAAGTTGGTGGAATTAGATGGCAAGGGGTCAGGTTACAGACAATGTAAGCTAAAATGCATCAAAGGATATGAAGCAAAGGACTAGATCAAAGTCTAAGAAGCCAAGTACAAGAATAAAAGAGTGATAATTGTAGGCAGCGAGAGAAAGCACTGGAATAGAAATGTGATAATGGTATGACCTCATGACTCAATCTCCTCTTGTTTTTTCCCCCAAGTCACCAGTTTCCTCACATGGGCTGGAGAGGGCAGGAGTGTGTGCAGCAGGAGGGAGCAGCAAGGGGGAGAGGGGAGAGGAATTCCAGGGTTGATAACCTTCCTGGGCTTAAAGGAAAAACTCACTTTGTTTTTTGCAATGTGCTTCATTCATAAGTTTTCCACAGGATCACAGGGCTGTCCTCACAAGCACTGGTGTGAAACAGGAGGCCTGGGAGGCTGAAAAGCTGAAGGTTGGATCCTGCTCTCCTTCAGCCCAGCAGAACATACCAGACACCGGTGGGAGTGGGTCTATTTTAAAATCCCAATTGGGCCCTATTTTGGTGCAATTATTGGGCACTGATGCCTCTGTGCTCTGTGGCTGAGACATCATGGCTGGAAAAGCTGTCATCATCCAGAGAGCTCCTAAATTATACTCATCTCCAGCTGTAGGTTTGTTCTGAGGAAGGTTTTGCATTAGATATTCACTTTTTTTAGGAACCAAATGCATTTTATTGCCAAGGGCAAACTTCTCTTTCATATCTACTGAGATCCCTCAGTCCTCACTGTTGTACAGCACAGAGCAGAAGTCCCTATACATCCAAAATAGTTCAGAAGATCAGGGGATTTCTCACCCTGGCTTGCTGGACAGATGATTCAGAATCATCTCAACTCCCACCATGGCTCAGTAGAAGCCAATGGCATAATTTCATCTGACTGCATCAGTCAAGGCTGGGGTTGTTCCATGATCCCTGACAGGACACATTTGCCTGCTCATAAAGGTTTTAATTTCAGACTGGGTAATGGCCATCACCATCCATCATGACCAGCCCATACTGATACGTTTCCTGGTGGCTTTGAAGGCTGAGGCCAAGGCTGCACAGGCTGTTCACTCTTCTTGTGAACTGGTCACTGCACTTTGCTCTATGCTTGATCTATGGGAGTGGGTGACAAATGGGGACAGTCATCACAGTCAAGTCTCCTTTCACTGTCCACAGGGTTGAATTGGTGCCAAGAGCCCACCCTGCTCCATCAGCTTTGGAAGAAGCAAGCAGTTGATGCCAGAGAATAGTAGCTTCTCTGTTGCTTCCTCAGAAATGCAAAAACCTATTTCTGTTTTATCTGTCTTCAGCCTCTTTTCCTTGCAGGCTACCTACCTGTTCCACGTTTGAGACAGAAACCTATGGCTGCCCTGGGCAGGATTCTTGGGACAGTGAAGGCCATTAGTATTTTAACTGACCTGGTTCAGAAAGGTCCTTGTTTTCCAAAGTAATTTTACTTCTCTGTGTGTTTCATTTCTTATAGTTTCAGCTTTTATATAATACAAAAACTGAGACACAGCTGTGAAATGTTGCTTTTGAGCTCAGACACCCATCAATATTTCCAGTGTTTAAAGGTCACTACGCATTATCCCCAGGAGCTGGACTGGCAGGGAAAACTCAGGAATTTTGAGGACAAGGCAGAGTGTGGGAGAACAGATAGGACTGTGACAGTCTCAGATGTGATGTTTTTGTCACAAAACATATGAGAAATTTCCAGGAGAGTGGGAATTCTCAGCATTGCATCTTGTCTGGCTCCCTACAGGCGCTGGTCAGGTCAACAGGTGATGCTCCCGAAGAGCAGGTCATAATTGGAGCCTGTTTTTGCCACTGTCTGACCCCAGCACACCTGTGGAGCAGTAGCAGCAGTTTTTTAGCCAGAACTCCAGTGGAGTGGAGCTGCTGACTAGCGCTGTGGCTGAATGCCAAGCTCCCTTGCAGATATGCTGACGCTGACATGGGCCAGAGAGGTACCTGTGAAGAGTGGCGTGCCATGTGCTGCTCTCTGCCCTCACTAAACCCTCCTGCCCTGTGCTGATAAAACAGCTCAGAAAACACTGCCAGGTCTGATCATGGTTCAGCTGGGCCAGGCCTGGTACAACTGTTGTGAGTCATGGAAGATAAACAGAGTAAACATGTAGGAACTTTTGCCTTGAAACTTGCTTAATGCCTTGAAACTTGCCTAATGCCATCAACTGTCCAAAGCTGAATACAGAGAAGCTGGAACCACAAGGTCTAAAATGTCTTCTAAAGCTTGAAAGGGACACTGACCACTGCTCTGCCCCTCTTGAGTAGCCACATTGGCATCATCAACACCCAGATCCACCAAAGAATCATACCATTGTGACTGAACCACCAATGGTCCCACTCTGAAGCCTTGGGATCATGCAAGAGTCTGGAGGAATCCACACAGAGATTAGAAGGAAGTGTGGCCTGCACAGCGATAGGAGATTGTCTTGCACATCAACGGAGAACCAGCCAGCAGGAAGAACAGAGTAAAACCCATTTACATTATTTTTGCTTTAGGTGAATTCATGCTGTGAATTCTGACCCTTATAGATGTATTAGAAACACAAAATTTTGTTACCAATGATGATCATAAAGAATTATTTTGATAATGTGTATGTGACAATTCCCAGGCCCAAAGGGTGTAGAAGGATTAAGGAACAGTGGTTCAATAATATTTAAAGAACTCTGAAGGTATACACGAGAAACTTGTCTGAAAGGTTGCATTTCATTGGACAACTATTTGTTTTTAGGCACCTGCAGAGGTGCTGCACCCAAAATTGATGTCATACAGTGTCTTGTGGTTGTCTACTCCGGAAATGAGAGTAAAAGAACCTTCCCTAAAACCAGTTCCTGTTTTTCTTCCCCATGTCCATTCTTTTTAGAGTTCTGTAAAACATGTGACTTTCATTGACTCACATCTTGATGAAATGGCAAATTCAGACACGCTTTCTTCAGGATGCTGCTAATTTCAGTCTCTTAGCTTGGATTTAACATATCAGTTACATTCAAACATATCAATAGTTATGGATCCCTGACCCTAGGAGACAACAGAGGAGCACAGGATGACTCAGCAGCCACTGTGCAACTGCCACCCTACATCTGGCCAAGGAACATAACACACAAAGGCATTGACATTCCTTGTTACACAAAAAGATAAACCAACAAGGCTCACAGCAGTAAGAGTGGGGTCAAAAGGACAAGGAAACCTTATGGTGTCTGACACAAGAGCCACAGGCTTTCCAAAGAAGAGGAAGGAGAAGGTTCCTCTGACCCAAACCAGCCAGGCCAGTTTCCTGAATCAGGAAGTCCTCATATTTTGTTACATCCCACGGTTTTGACATAAATCTGGAACTTTTGTACTTCTTTTTGCCCAGTTGTTTCCCGCTGACACATTTGGGCAAGTATAAGAAACCACAAAGGGGGGAGAAATCACAAAGGGAAGAGGGTGGTCATTGATGGGTGTTGGGTTTGCACAGGAGGGTGAAGCATTTGTAAGATCTTCAAGCACTAAAGAGAAAAAATGCCTTATACGTAAATCACATCACATATTGCATCTTTAAAGGGTAATCACAAAAAGTCTAGTTTGCTCATTGTAGGCTCGCTAAGCAAGTGTCTAAACTCATGGCAAAAGCCTTCAATAAAATCTCTGTTGAGAGAAAATTGTCAGGTAGTTCTGATCAATCCAGAAAGTCAAATCAGAACAGTAATAGGGAAAGTTTCCTTGACTGAATGGAGCTGGAAGATCAAACAGCTCCTGAAAATCCTGCTTGTCAAAGTTGATTTCTTTTCTGTATATTTTCAGTTATTTAAGTTATTTTATTGTTGATATTGCTTTGGTGTCTTTGTTAGTTTGAATTATTTGGCCCTAGTTAGAAAGCAGAACCATGTTTACCTGGCTTTGACATTAGTGTAGCCCTCTCTGCACCAAGATTCTTAAGGTCAGACCTGCATACAATTTCCTCCCAGGCATCTTGTCAGTCCCATACAACTTTTGGGCAGCCCAGCAATAAATGATTTATCTAGCAAGGCCCCTCAGAATATTCTAAGCCCTCTTAAAAGAAGACATCTCCTTCAACTGGCAAAAATCAACAAAAATGGTTATCTGTCCTGCAATTCCATTGGGCTAGAGATAATTCAGAATGATGGGAAAAGTTGATAACAAAATCAGAGGAGACTCAGATGTTATAATGCCATTGACCTCTCGTAAAGGATGTTACTACTTCCTTTAAAACTGATAACTTTTTTTTTTTTAGAGTCTTATACTTACACAACTGTTTTAGCCCAGAAGAAAAATCTGCAGCCCAAAGCTAGTTCAGGTTTTCAACTGCAAGAGGAAAGCCAAGCCAGGGAGGACACCTGCTGTGGGGACAGTCCTCCAGCCCCCTGCGAAGGGGCTGGCAGGTGGTGATCAGAGGAGGCAAGAATGCTTCTTGGGAAGCCTTTGGAGGAGGGATGTCAGCAAACTCCTAACAGCCCCAGACATCCACCAGCAACACCTTGGGGTCTGTGACCCAGAGATTTATAGCCTTCCTTTTTACACATTCTTCCTTTCTGCTGCATCTGCTGCGGTGACACAAACCCTGTGCTCGGAGACACGGCAGCAGCTGTGTTTTCTTCACACACCTTGTAAAGCTTTTCAGTTGCCGCTCTTGTTTTAGGGTCTTGTTTCTCCCCACTCACTCCCCTTTGCACCTGAGCATCCCCTTCAGCGAGGAACCCCCTCACAGCAAGGAGACTGGGAACCAACAGTCATAAATTTTGCAGATTGATTCAAGGTATTCTTTATCTCCTTCTTTCTCACTTCACCTTTCAGTTTTGGGGAGATTCATTCCCCTGCGTGCTTGTTTGCTTTCATGTGCTACTTTCCCATTCAGGCTGCAATAATGGCTCATCCTTGTGACACTGAATTTTAGACCCAAGTTTAGTCCAAGGTCACAATTTCTACCATTTTGCAAAACAGTAGAAAGCACAAATTCCATAATGGCTTGTGACTATGAATTAAGTTCTATATAGCTGGCAGCTTTCTTAGGCAGATCTGCAGCAGAACTGACCTCATTGACTGAATGAATCACTTGTCCCCCAGGGGCAGGAATGTTTCTTCCAGGACAGGATTGAAGCTGCTTTCTTACAAAAGCACTATCAGTCCCAAGCAAGGAGTTGGAAGCTGCCTGAGCCACACACCTGTCTTGTAGATAGTTCCTAGGCCTGCCAGGCATTTACCATTCAAAAAATATACATTCTTCATCAACTTGAGCTGAACTTTGGCAAAGGGCGTAGGGGGAAGAAAGGAGAGGAAAGGAGGAGGGGAGGGACTCAAAGGGTTCAACTGGAAGTTTTTGTTCAATCCCTGACAGAAATAAATATCCAACTGTGTCCATTTTGGCTCTTTAGTGCATTTGTTAAATGTACCAAGGCTAGAATTATTACCCAGTATGTTTTCCAAGGATTTGATTAAAAAGTCATAATTGGTTACTCGTTAACAAGAGTATCCTTGCACCTTCAAGGGGAAGGAGTAAGCATCCTGAAGAGAGGAAAATGTGACATGGTCCCAAGAGCAGGTAGTCACTGTCCTGCCCCAAATTGTCCTGTAGGTGTCACAGAGGAGAACCTGTTCCCACTGGGTTTGCAATGGGGCACCTGCCACCATCATCCCAGAAGCATTTGCTCACTACATCAGGTCAGGAGTAATCAGGAAATGATTGGACGTTTAAAACTAACAGCATAGCAAAGGTTCATGAGACACAGCATATTCAGCCTGTTAATGGTCAAGGTTACACTCCAAAGTGAGGTTGTGACACGCTCCCCAGACTGACAGTGGACACATCAGAGCAGACACATGGTGGGGCCCTTGGTCTGTGCTGATCACAATATCACTGGGGCTGGGGTAGGTGAGAAGCACCGAAAGAGAGCTCAGGAAAGCTTGATATATCCCAGCACTTCAGCATGTTTATATCTTCAGACATATAAAGGAACTCTTTGTGTATTTCTAGGTAGAAATTGGCTTTATTTAGATATTTATGCCTTAATTATGGTGAATAAGTGCATAAATAAGAGTCATCTATTCCTGTGGCTATGGCTAAGAGATGCTGCATCCAAGACTTAAATATTTTTGCATGCCTGATCCATACCTCCCGTGTGCTAAGAAGCCTTTAAGCTCTTTTTAGCTGATGAGACATGAGCAGGTGGTCCAATTGTGAACAAAATGTCAGAATCCCTTCCCAGGTACAAAACCCCACTTAGAGAGACAGTCAAGCTATGCTGATAAACGTCAACTAGCCCCAGGCACCACCAACCCCCAAATCTCTGCTTTCAGTGCTAACATTAAGTCTAATTATGTTCATCCTAAATCTGCTTCCAGTCTGTTTTCATTACCTTCATTCACGTTACTTTACTATCACTTGTCCCTGCTTGCTGGCCTGATCTATGATCAGATCAATTAGCAGATCTGATGCAGTGTGTCTGTATTCCTCATCAGCTTGCATGTGGCACTTCTTGCTTTCCTTGACCTGCAGTGTGGCTGGTACAATGCAGGTGCAAATTTCTTATACTGGACGACAGCTCCATGACTGTTTTCCAGAGTATTACCTAAAGCCTCTGCCTCTTTCAGTGAGGTCAGCAAAGAGAATAAACATAAACCTTGGTGTGTCACTAGGAGGGAGCTGTTCTTTACACCCCACAAACAAATAGCATGTGTGTTAGACAAGGCATGTAAATAAAGTACTTTTGTTGGATTTCCACAAGCTTTGATGGCTCTGATGTGCTGCATAAAAGCAAGCTTGTTTTTACAAAGATGCTCCCTATCCAACTAACTGATGGAAAAACCTGGAGAGATCAGTGATGTAAACATACTGTGGAGGGCAACCCTGCTTTCTGTCGCTTGGTCACATACAGAGTGATAGGATAGCTCGGAGAAGAGAAGGCCAGGGAGATTTTATAGCACCTGCCAGTACCTAAAGGGGCTACAAGAGAGCTGGAGAGGGACCACTGACAAGGTCATGGAGTGACAGATCAAGGGGAAATGCCTTTAAATTAACAGAGGGCAGGGTTAGATAAGATATTAGGAAGAACTTCTTTACTGTGAGGGTGGTGAGGCCCTGGCACAGGTTGCCCAGAGAAGCTGTGGCTGCTTCATCCCCAGAAGTGTTCAAGACCAGGTTGGATGGGGGTCTGAGCAACCTGGTCTAGTGAAAGGTGTCCCTGCCCATGGCAGGGAGTGAGAATGAGCTGATCTTTGGGTCACTTCCCACCCAAACCATTCTATGGTTCTATGATAACAAAGGCCTTTTCCAGTGTCCCTGTTTCAGTTGTTATGTCTGCAGGTTACACCAGGGAATATTGCATCCCAAGGGCCTGGATTTTCAGATGTACCGAGCATCCAAGGCTCCAGCTGTTCACAGTGGGATGTGTTTCTGAAAACAACATTTACAATTTAGATCAACATTTTATATCTGCATGAATAAAACCCCTGAATATTATCTCAGTGTTTCTGGAAGGGGTCTAGGCTCCTACAGCTGCCCTTGTGCCCACTGAGGGTGGCAGTCTCGGCTCTGAAAGCAGACAAAAGGCCAATGACATCCCTAGGATAAGTGCACTGTTCCCAGTGAAGCTGCCAAAAGGACGTATCTAGATCAGAAAAATGTTCTCCCTTCTTCAGAGAGTTGTTAAGATTCTGCAAATTACTGTAATGAATTGTGAGACTTTGAATGGAAGGTGTTACTGAACAGTAGGTTATCATGTCTGGGTGGATTTTATAGGTATTCCTACAGTACTCATGCAAAAGATAAGGAAAATTATACTTTGATCACATTCTCAAGTGTATGTGTCATTTCTACGTGCTTTCACCCAGTTGGCAAAAGAGATAGATTTTTAAAGGATACTCAACAGAGTGTTACTATCCCAACATTATATACAAGTTTGTTCATGGAATTTTTAAGTAGACTATTTACTGATACACAATAATTATCAAGCCTTTTTATATTTAATAAATTAATTTCTGGTATTCACCATTCATTCTCATTCTTTTAGTGATTTTGGTCAGTAAGATCAAGGATTAGCCACCCTTCCCAAAGATTTCTTCCATTTCTCAATTTTGAGATTGTCATTTAAGTATGATATTACAATACCCATTCAGAAGTAAGGCTATACCCAGAGAGATGGTTAACAAGACAGGCTTTCACACATTTTTTTGCTTTATAACATCAGTAGGTTTACCAGCATCACTGGAAAAAGAATATTTCAACTGACAAAGCAGAAAAGAGGAAAGTTCATGAAAAACTAAAGAAGACTCAGTAACTCCCTTCCTTTGCATGAGAACAGACATTAATTAAATCAAGGCTCTCCTTGATCTGTGCAGTTGAAAGAAATGGGAAAAGCATTGCTTTTTGGGTTCCTTGCAGAATAATAATTCCTAACGTTTCTAGTGACAAATGGAATAATTGCAAAACACCTTTATAAGCATTTGCTGGGACAAACACATGTGACTGCCTCTGTTACGACCAAGGACATGAGACATGTGAGGAGCAGTTATTTGCAGATGTATAATATAAGCAGTAGATAATATAAGCAGTAGATAGGATTCAAATTATTAGCATGCCAAGGTTTCTGCAATGTCTGAACCCTCTACAGAGATAAAAAACCTTTGGATATTTGAGCAGGAGGTCAAATAACTGTGTATTTTAACTCTATTTCTGTGTGGTTTGTTTGTGGTGAGTATTGCCTATCCATCTAAATTATGGGGTTTGGTGTTTGGGGTTTTTTTAAGCTTTTCTATAGAAATAGGAATATGTCCTTCATTAACACTAAGTCATTAACACTAAGTCAAGTCAATGCTTGTTGGGATAAGGGAGAAGGCCTTTTAGGAAAAAGAAGTATTTTAAATTCCTGTCTTCTTCAGTCACTTTCTGAGCTTCACACAAGCATTCTGCTCCTGCTGGTTTACTATTTCACACTTAGGCAAGAAGTGAATGCAAGGAATAAGTCTCAGCCCTAACCCTGAATGGCTGCACATTGCCACGGATGTGTGGATTCCCCCATTCTGTAAAGCTTAGCACTTCTCTGGGCTGGACCCTCAGAAAGTCAGTAAAGAGGAGTGTCATTTGGGCTTGCTTTTGTGAGAGGATTAATGCCTTAATCAAATGACTTTCTTGGAAGGAAAATTAGCAGATGCTGCAGCATTTCAAGTGTCCTTTGAAACAGTGCTAAAAATTCCTTATGCTCCCTAAGATCAGATAGGTGTGTGACGGTCCCTATTCAGCCTGTGTTTGCAGTTTGCATATTTCTGTGTAAATGTGTGTCTTACAATTAGCTTGAGGATGTGCTTACAGTTGCTTTTACAAGTCCTCATTCTTGACAGTTTTACGGATGTTTGCACTAAGTAGCTTTTAGTGGCATACTGGTGAAACTAGGCACCTTGTTTTCCTTTCTTAAAGGCCCTTGGTTCTAATACCTACAAAGACTAATCCATTTGCCTCAGCTAATCCAGCCTAAAAGTACTCCAGTGCACTTGAAAGGATGTCCTGTGAGCAAAACATCTCACCTTGAGAATGGGGAAAAACTTGTTTTGGAGGTTGCTTCCCTCTGAAGCAGCAACTCCAATTGGCTAATCTATTTAGCAAAATTAATGAGAGGGCCATGGATTGAGTTTCATGGCAGACTAAAGCCCAGCTTTCTCAAAGAAAGGAATTCATTGTTGAACCTTTGATGGTCTAAAGGAGGAGAGGTGCATTCATATGTTTTGGGTAACTCCCTCATCATTACTAAGATAAAATAAAAAGGCTTTAAGGTTTCTTTCACCAATTGCCCCACAAGTTGGCAATTATATAGGATTACTAGTATCCCATAGACCTGAGCTACCAACAGCTATTTTATTCACTTGTGTAATGCATTTTATGGTAATAACAAAAGAGCCCTTCAGGCTATTTTGTGGTCCATACAGATTTTGAAGGAGGGAGAGCTCTTATTTTTGTTTGTGTTTTGAGTGGGGGTGACAGGCAAAAAGGGGTTTCTTCTGCCAAGAGATTAGTGTGAAAGAATGAAATGAAATGTTTTGGTCTTGTTCAGTTCTAGTCTAATCAAGCCTACTCTCAAATTAATGAGCTCTTACCGGGGGGAACATCTCTCGATGCTGGAAGGCAGCAGTAAAGCTATGCACTTCTATTTCGAAAAAATGTAAAGCAATATCCTTTTTGGCTTCAGATAAAACAGTGAAAGAAGCATTTTTCATCTTTTAAGGTTTGATTTAATGCTACACTGACTTGCAGGGTTTGTGTTTATTGGAGGCATTTTTCTAGAGAGCTGAACAAATTGCCAATAATTTGAGGGTTAGTATTCTGGTCTCTTTTGGCTCATGGTGAATGAAAAGTGTGGAACAAGGAAGTCTAGCAAGGGAAAATAAACTGCATTTATTTTGCATATAGGGTTTCCTAAACCCCGTTCAGGTCACACCAATCCATCTTTAGTCCCATCTTCGAATAGTCCTTCCTTGTTCTTTCCTGGATCTGTTCTGCACTGCCCTGGCTAGCTACAGAAGACTCCTTCAGCTCTGGAGGGATGATTCTTCCACAAAGGGAAAAAACTTTATTTCAAATCTGTCATGCCTCAATGGCTCACAAGACCACAGCTGAGGGACTCTCCCGGGGCTGGGATAAAGCACAGGCACGACCTGGTGTTGTGGAACAGCATCGCATGGGAGTCCTCTGTGTGCCAGCAGATTCAGGTCACCTTGAGATGCTCCACTGTGCTTGGTGAAAAATCCCTACATTTTCTGCAAAAACAACCCCACAGTTTTACACCACCAAAATCCAAGGCTGGCAGGTCTCGTGCTTGCACAGTAGGAAATGCCTGTTGAAGACTCGTGTGCGGCTGTTGTTTCCCCTTTTGTGTGCCCGTTATAAAACTTTCATGAATTATCTCAACACATGTTGTTTTCTCACTCTATTTACCACAAGGAGTGGATGGGGCTCGCTGAAACCATGTGTGGTTTGTGTTCTCTTGTAACCTTGTAATTTCAACAGTGTTTTCGGGTCTTATCTACTGCTCTTTACATCCAGGCATTGTATTGAACGAAGGTGTGTTCACATATTCCTTGAGTTTCCTATTATATTGCTGCTATAGTTTGACAATATTCCACAAGCATCTGTTAATCTTTACAACAATCCTGGGAGATAAGGCCTAGAAGGATTAAGCCTAAACTTGTCATATTTTCTAGTGTGAATAACATAGGGGCTGACTATACTGTACTTTGATAGGACAAAGGTAGAAATGTACAAATACAAACCTCATAGTTCCAGGTCTAGGTGAGATCCTAGTGGTTTGTTTTGTTTTCTTTTTACAGGCTGGAACCTTCTTTGTATCGAGGGAGTTTAGTAAAGGAGGAATTTACCATGAGTGAAGTAATAAAGAAAGGTTCCTCTAAGTCAATTATCTAGCATCACATCAGAGCTCCCTGCTGGACTTCAGGAGAAAGTCAGTGATTCTGGTCAGGGATTCAGGTCCCTCAACTTCACCATCATCCATCTGTCCTTCACCAAGGTCTCTGCCTCATTTACTGTATATTCCAGCTCCTAGGACGTGTGAGGCAACGGTCTGGGTAACAACAGCCTCCTTCAGCACAAACCATGATTCATTTCCTCAATACCATTCTCAAACACTGCTAGAGGCCAAAATGCCAGACACTACAATTCAGTTCTTCTAACGTCTGCTAACAAAATACTCTTGGATTTTTTTTCTTTTTTTTTTTTTTAAGAAGAAAACTATAAAAAGCAGGGCTTCCTTCAGGTGGAAACCTACTGAGTTTCACCTACCCAACCAGCAAGACTGGACTTTGAGAGATACAAGATATATCTCTACCTTTTGATCTAAGAGAGGAACTGATATCAGAATATATACAGCAGTTTGTTCTCTGGGCAAGTCCTGATGGGGATGAGGCAAATGAGTTGTTGACACTCTGCTAGGTGGAAAACAGCAGTGGGAAAACTGGCCTCCAAATTTGGAAAGGGATAAAATGGCATTTTAAAAGCCTTTTAACCCACCCAGTCTTTATCCTCTGCTGTTCCTGCTACACCCCAGCCTGCCTCTTGTTTCTCTTGGGTACCCACCAGCACCTTCATTTGTCTTCAGTGCTGTAGGATCTGTTGAGTGAGAGAAAGTCTCCTTGTTCCTCATCCCTTACTGAATGGTCTTCATCAGCCTCGAAGAGCACTTCCAAATCCATGGTCTGATTGTGGAAGCCACTGTCTCCAAAATCAGCATAGTGTCCTCAGAAGTTTAACAGCTTGAGAATGTGCAGGCAGCAATGTTTTCAAAATGATTGTCAAAATTATTTCAGAAGTTTTCTTTTTAAAAGCTATAACCTGGTCCCCGGGTGAGCTACTCAGCTCATTTTCAAGCTCCTACCCCAAAGCAAAACAGCACTGTAAACTTATGGGTGAAATAGCTGCAAACACTGTTTTAAGGTTGTTAATTTTGTTTTTTCATCATGTCTCTTGCCTTCAAAATAATGAAACCATTTTTGCTAGAATGTTCCCCAAAATATTCAGGCGAAAGAATACACCCCGCATGGAAAATGTCCAGTAGAGACCACTACAAGGACTTGTTACCAACTCCTTGTAATTTTGCCAAAGGCTGACAGGAAGAGACAGCGCTGTAGTGATAGCTGCTGGTGTCAGCTCCATGTGGAATGACACCAGGAACCAATATTGTTGAGTGGTGCCACATGTAACTTCTGCTAAAGCTCAGAAAACAGAACTTTTTCTCGGTAAGTGGTAAATGCAACAGGCCACAGCTGTATTTTAAATGAGTGGTTTCACACTTGTAATGAGCTGTGAAGATGGGACTAAACAAGAGGATCTGTATGACAAAGTCACAGAGAGTTATTTCCCAGAAAGGATTGCTCTGCTCCAGCAGCCTGGCTTCCTGCAGACCAAGGTCAACAAATAAAGCCTGAAAGCTCAAGGTGAGCTGTCTTCATCATGGGCTACAAAGCAGGGACTGATCTCAGACAAGACATGTTGGTGAGAACCAGAATTTAAGTTCGCAGAAAATAAATAGGAGTGCAGCAAGACACATCCTGTGTCAGAAAGGGCTGGGAACAGGAACCAGTGCAGCCTGCCTGCAGGCCAGCATGGAGGTGCAAACATTTGTGGGATGTGGCAAATCAAAATGTGTTTCAGGTAAAAGCCTCACCAAAATGCAGCAAGTGTTCTTTTCAAATAAAACCTCCCCTTATTTTTCTACCTCAGCCGCATAAGCTTTTAATTAGATCATATGCATGGCTTCATAGACAGCTCCCCGAAACTGGAAAACTCCAGGAAAGCTTTTCCAAAGAGAAAGCCATATCAAGTTGCCCCTTTCACAGACTGCCCTTTCCTAGAGAAAGCAGCAAAACTGAGAGTTCAAAGCAGATGACAAACAGCAACACACCTGAAATGGCTTAAGGGATCATTATTATTATTATTACTATGTCTTACAACAGTCAAGTGCATTACAACTTAGAGACTCCAAAGTCCAAAAAAGAAAATCCAGCTGGAAGTACTGTCACATCTTTCTCCTTATCTACCTTCTCTTCAGCTGCCATCTGACACATTTTGGTGCTTGCTTTCATGACAAATGTGAATCATTTGTACATAACAGTGTCACTCGGGCCAGCAAAACATCTCTGGCTCAGCTCGCCCTGTAGCCTTTTTATGAGGCTGTCTGTCACTCCACGTGGTTGGCAATGACATGTGGACTACCACGGATCTGCTTCTGATCATATCTTCCAGTTATTCTGCAAACGAGAACTCCTAATATGGGGCTATCAGCAGACAAATTGCTTAAGCCTAACAATGCCACAAGAAGTGTAAACAACTGGAATCTGCTCCATTTGAGCAATGCACAATGCCTGCATTGTCTGCCCAAAAACAACAACTGGAGGGATCGTTTCTGGGTTTTTAAGCCGGTCTGCTGCCAAAGCAGAATGGGAAAGCACACAAAAAAGGGAATGTTTTAATGCATCCACTGACACCACTTCAAACTGGAGCAGGATCACAGAAAACTCCGGTACTTGGAAAAATCAAATGCTTTGCCCTTGAAATTCTGCCTGTGAAGTAGTTTTGGGAAGACTGGGAGGACTGAGAACAAACAGTAAACAGAAAAACAAGACACCCTTCAGAGTCTGCGTTTGTTGGCACAACCCAAAGACAGTGCAGCTCCATGCTGTGAAGGTTACCTTTCCTGCAGCTGCCACAACTAAGAGGAGCAGAGAGGGCAGCAGGGCAGACTGGCAGTCCCAGCTTCAGCGTCTTTGCTCTTGGCTCTCTCCCACAGCACTGACGCTTCCCTGGCCGTAGCATTTTTCCTAGATTAAGTGTATAGACTTCTCCATTTTTTTTCTTCTGTCTCTATTCATCTCAAAACACGGGCAAAGAAAATTGGCTGGCTCTCAGGTGACAAGCTGTGAAGTTCCATCCTCTCTCCTGTCCAAATTATTTAAGTGAGAAGAAGGGGACAGGCATCGAAGGAAGCAGTTGGAAGCATCTGATATCCAGCTCTGAGGACTGAGAAAGGCATACTAATATTAAGTCACTTAGGTGCCACCAGCAGAAAATTCATTTGATGCAAGCTGGCCAGGATATCTGGACTTGTCTTTCACCACAGAGCCCTCATTTGTGAGCTTTCTTTCCCTGTCACGTTGTTCTTTTCTCCACTAGAAATGAGGGAAAAACTGAAGGTGTGGAGAGGACTATTCCACACCTACCTACAGGGGAGAATTCCAGGTTGAGATACTTTCAAGACAAATTCTCCTTTTTTTTTTTGCTCCGTGGAGAGGCTGTCCATTTCTTTACATTTGAGGAAAACTGATGTCATTCAGTAAGCAGACAACTCCAAAGCAGAGAGACATCCACAATCATAGGACGTGGAGCTTGAAAGACTCACCAAGATCCAGAAGAAAAGCACCTCAAGGCTCTTTGGACCTTACTGGCCGCCTATTTGGGCCTTTCTTATTTTGGTTTGGTTTTTCACTTGTTTGGGTTTTTTTCTTTATGACAACAGGATGAAAAAGTCTTTTCACATCAACTTAGACACTAATCCACAACTCCTGTTTATAAAACCTTCCTGTTACCACGTAGTTTGTGCAATCTCAGCTATGAAATCAAGCAGTATAGCTTTTCCCAAAAAGTATTTTGACATTGATGGATCAACATATCTCACTTTTGTTCCCTCTAAGAGATCACTCACTGAGAAAGAAAAAAAGCCTTTACCTCACATACTGGCTGATGTTTATTTGTTCTTTCTAGTGGAGTAAAACCTTGGAGATCCACTAGCATGATCTCACCAGTTTTCTGTAGATAGAAGAAAGCTACTGGCTTGGAGCAAGATCTCAGAAGTATCATCAGTTGTTTATTCACCATATCCACCCAATACTAATATAAGAGTCTCCTTAGGAAACTGTAACTGGTAGTTTCATGAAAATGCTGATCAACCAGGTGACACCTGGCCTGCTGTCCTCCAGGCTTTCCCCTGCTGTGGCTCTCCATAAGTACATTGCTTCTAACAGAATTCACTTGGGGATGTTTTGCTTGTGACCCACCATTCCTTTCTTGTTACACAGCACAGAGCGAATTCCTGCAAAGAAACGTGAACAAAAACCTTTTAATTGTGGTTAGGAACCACAGGTTGTGACCCCGGGAGGAAATGTCACACCATCAATGTGTATTTTTACTTTTGTAAAATTTAGAAAGTCTTGTGGATGGATCTGTCATTAAGGGCAACTTCTTGCTGATTGACTATAACACAATTTTCAAACCTTAAGAGAAAACATGCTGAAGTCAAGAGAATGAAATGGGCCGGTGCATTCTCTGAAATTTCAGCCACCAGACCTTGAATCTGGAAAAGGAAAGCTTGCCATAAAATACAAACGCAGGCATTTGAAATAAAACAAGGCCAGCGAAGTTAGAACCTAAAAGACTGCAAGACTCAGGGGTGAAAAAAGGATTTACTTAATGAATCAATACATTGTTTGCTTTTTGGGGATCTTTTTCACCACTGATAATTTTGCTCCTGAGCAAAAAGAAACAAGGAATTTCATTGCACAGAGATTTGGGGATTCCAGAAATTATATCATTCCTTTTCAGAACAAAATTAATTTTCTTTCACATGGAAAACTTTTGATTTGGTAGAAATTAAAATTTGTGTTTCACTCATGGCTCTTTAATACTTAATATATAACACAGTATCAATTTTTAAAAACAAATGACACAAGTTCAAAAGAAAATAATATATCTGAAGGGTTTTTTTCAAGCATGGAGCTAATTTAGGATGTTTCAACATTATTGGAACTTTTTCATCACTTTTTTTTAAATGAAATTTCCCCAAAAGCAACATGAGCTCACAAACTTCTTTTTTATTATTATTATTTTAGTGCTACCGCATTTTACTGATGGGGGAAAAAAAACCCTTTCCATCAAAGTTTTTTTCCAATGAACACTACTCCTGAGTCAAGTAGGAGCGTGTCTGAAAATCCCTCAGATGGAAGATTTATTATGTATCACTGGGGAAAAAAAAGCTTTTCAGGGCCAAATTCTGATACAAGATGGTTTGTGAAAATATACTGAGCTCCAGCCAGTGAAAATGAGGCCCTTTCAGTGTACTTTGTGCTCCTAAAAGGGAAGGATACCCAGTAAAAAGGGTCAGAAAAGTTAGTGTGTGCATGTACACGTGCACACATGTATATGTAAGAACACAGACACTCTGCTGCTGCTCTTGGCACTCAAGAACAGCTTTCTAGATTGTTTCAGAAATATATGTGTTCAATACGATGACCTATAGCCATATGATTTTTGGGTATTTTCATTGTCTTCCAATTCTTTAATTTTCTTTTTAAACAAAATTTTTTTTTCTAATCTTATGAGAGGTAATTTTATAATCTACAACCAGATATGTAGACTAAATTTTGATACGACTTAGCAAGGTTTAAGGAAGTTGTGGCAGAAACAAACCAGCGTGTTTCTTGAGTGTGACCAATTATCCTCACTAAAACAATTTGTATTTTTAGGAAGATGGTAAATAGAAAGATGCCTGTGTTGCCAAGGTTCAGAAACCCACTCAGCCCAAAGGTTATCTGAGAATGTGAGTTAGATAATATGGCTTTGCAGACAAAAATGTTGTGATGTGTATCAAAATATTGCAAAGGGGTAACTGCTCTGCCAGAATGAAAGCCAGGCCAGAGAGATGTGAAGCACAACAAGCCAGGGTGATTCAGTCCATTCCTATAAACAAGATACAATGGAAAGAGGTTGCATAATTAACCCTAATAAACAGTATTTAATATGCCATCTATTTAAAATTAAACTGCTGTCAAAGCAGCGTTTTTATTTCTCATTTTAATTCTGTTCAAAGCAAATAAAGCCGTGTCTGCGGTATTGCCCCAGGCAACGACATTAACTGTTCCAAATGTGGGCTTTTGCAGCCTGATTTACAGTGTTGTGGAATGACCAACATTATATTGCTGTTTGAGTGACCTGGTGAGAAACACCCGGCGCTCATCTGGAGCGGGAGCGACAACGACTGAACGCTCTCCTTGGGCCACCTGGATCCTGTTAAGTGCAGGCATAAATCAAAGCAACCTTCACATGACAGAGGCTTGTCCAGGCTGAGACTGGGTCAGACCCACTCCTTCCAGCAAACTAAAACTGAACTGTAAAAGGCTGTGGTGTTATTATTTGCTTTGTAGTAGCTCCTGGAGTCATTTCGCCGTGAAAGTGCAGGGAGTCACAGTCCAGAAGAGTCAAACTTGTCTTCTTTCCTTGTGCTTTTGACTCATCTGCACCTGCATCCAAATTTCACGCACGAGTTTGGCCTTGAGCAAAGGCTTGGCTGGCACTTCAGATATAAGACTGACGCTACCACCAAGGACAAACAATTTGCCCATTTTCACCCCACAGACTGGTGGCAAAGGCAAGGACAGGATTTAGGGCTCCAGAGTCATCAGTTAATAGGTCTGCTCTGGCCCCCAGTGCCTGCAGGAAGGGCAGTGTCACCAGTTAGACAGACCTGAGCTTTTCAGATGAGATTGATACGGAGAGGAAGATTCCTGCAGGTGGTAGAACTTTAAAATAGCAACTCTCTACATAGAGGAAAGCTTTTAGTTCAAGAACCCCTTGACAACTTTTAGTCTTCCCTAAGCTATCCAAGGTAGACTGCAACACTCATATGGAATACACATTTCATTTAGAATAGTAAATATTTATTCTTCTAGAGGTCCAGAGCTCAGCAGCACTGGATAACTGAAGTTATTCCTGTACGTACTGGCAGTCTTCACCTACCCCAACACCACCACAAGTTTACTTCAGCTCTGACATGCAAGACCACCCTTCCATATTTACCCTCCATTGTGGCCATTGTGAGTGCAGAATGCCAATCACTCTGCACCACATGGAGCTTGTGGCAGGGCTTGTGCTGTGGTGACAGCTGTCCTCTGCAGTCAGGGAAAAGATTCTCTAAGGTGGTCTCTAAGAAAGGCAGATTTTGTGGTAGGTGGAAGTATGCTTGGCATTTTTTGTATTCAAATGGACAGAAATGGGATTGAATTTTTGTATAAAAATGCAAAGGTAGGAGCAACAGGTGAAACTACTGAAAATAAAGAAGATGTAAGTACCCATTAACACATTCTATATCTTTCCTTTTGATGGAAAAGGCTAAGAATTATCTGCAAAAATCCATTAAAAAAATCCATCTCCTGCTGTGGAATTCTACTTTATTTTTTACTGGCTCCTATGAAGTCCTTATCACCAGAGTATAAACCATTTCACTTCTGAAACATCATAAAATTGCTGCCATTAAAGCCCTGGTAATTAAAGCTTGTTTGAGACCACAGAGTTTGTAAGCTGCAAGAGAAAATTCCTAAAGCCATCTTTTACAGGATTTTGATTAGAAACTCTTTCCAGATATGGGCAGATGAAATGTTCTAGACAATCTCAAGGCAATCTTAATTCATGTAACATTGATTTACTGAGGAGCTCATAGCTCAAAATAGGCTTTGATGGCAATATCTTATCTCCTCAAATCTGATAAACTCTGAGGACAGATGTATTGCTACAATTAACATAAATATATACTGCAGAAAGCAAGGAGGAAAATAACAAATCTGAGAAAACAGGCCCTCCTTAATGCCACCTCCTGTGCACTGCGTAGCCAGGTTCCACACTAATTGTAGGACTCACAAGTAAGTTCCAAGGAAAGAAATTTATCCTGGGAGGCTCCCCAACATGTCTGAGCTCTTTCCAGAGGTGATTTTTACACCCTAATTAACATCTGTCACCAGCCTCTTCCCTCATCTCTTCTTGGGGAAGAAAGGTCTGCTTGTGGCCTCGTGTTTGGTGAGGCCAGGGGCAAACTGCAATCATAAGACTGGATTTCTGAATTGCTGGATCAGTGATTTTTGTATCTATATTTTAAAACTCCAGGCATTAGGAAAAGAGACTCTCAACTTCTTTACTGTGCAGGTGACCGAGCACTGGAACAGCGTGCCCAGAGAGGCCATGGAGTCTCCTTTTCCCGAGGTATCCAAAAGCTGTCTGGACACAGTCCTGAGTACTGTGGTCTAGGGATTCTTGCTTGAGCAGGGAGCTGGACTAGGTGACCCCCAGTGGTCCCTTCCACTCCTACCCATTCTGTGATGACACTGCATTCCTGCAGAGGTTCATGCCATCCTTGTAGACCACCCCAAAGAAAACTGTTGTCCTGCTGAGGCAGCTTTGGCAGAGAAGGTGTCCCATGGTGTGGGAGTTGTCTCTCTTGATTTTCATGTGAGTATTCCAAGCGCAGGATATTGGTCTAGGGTTTGGACTCAAGGGGGAAGGTGAGGGAAAAGTGAGGCACTGAGACCATAACAACAGCCTTACTAACACAAATAAAAGGAAGGCAGTCCAATTTGTGTGAGTCTCTGGTAAGATGGCATGAAACACTACCTGAAAAACAATTGCTAATATCTTCTCTAACACCAAAACCCTTTAAAAAGTCTCTTTAGAGCAGTCAGCAATAGTCAGAAACTGCTTCTTGGACCTATCCCTCAAAACCACGTACACACAGTCAAACCAGAAGGTGCTGCTCTGCGTGCCTCGCTCGACAAAAAGAACATGAGGGTGAAAAGCAAAGCATTTCCAGTGACCAGTCCAAGGTCATGTCATGGTTGTGTCACAGGGAAGGACACAGCAGGAGAAGAGGTGCTGCTTCTCATGTGTTTTTCTATCATCTGACAGAATGGGTGTTCTTTGCAAAGAAATGTCTACTGAGGGAAAGAAGGTGGGACAAAGGATCATGAAATAACATGGCAATTCCATAAAATTTCTCAGGTGCTTCCCTTGGCACCGGCCCAGTGCCAGTCAAGACTTGAGGGATGTTTAGCAAAGCTGGAAATTTCCCTTTGAAGCCAGGGATATTGCAGTCTTCTGATTTTATTTTTTTTTCATACTTAACCGGAAAAAGAACAAGAAAGGTTGAAATTTCCCATGAAATGGAAATCCTGAGTGATTTTGCCCTGATAGCATCAGAACATCCTATTTGCATAGACTTGTTTCAACATGCCTGCAGTCTTTACAATGCTTCATATCTACGGAATTGTTTAGAGTTTTAGAAAAACACAAATTCAACAGGATTTTTTGAGTGAAAACACAATCTTTTGTTTTAATCGAAACGGTGGTTCTCAGTAACTTCCTCCTGAAAAAACAATTGGTTTCCTGTCCAAACATAGCTTTCCTTCATTGAATAAGTACACTTTGTTGGAAGATGTCCACAATCTCCAGTCCACTTCCAGTTAAGCCTGTGCAGAGAAGTATTGCAAGTGCTTACACGTTTGCAGGAGCCAAGCCATGGACATATCATTACAGTTCCAAGTTGTTTAATCTTTTGTCTAAATATAAATAGATGAGAGAATATCAGTAATTTCCTCTGTCCCTCTCTCTGTAGGGGGTTTATCTGCGTGAGGGAAGGCTTTAGGATTAAGGCCAGTCATTGGGGCTGTTTGCAGGCTATCTGGTTAGGAAGGTTCATGAGCTGTTTGGAGATAACACCCTGTTCATACTTGGCCTGATCAGCCATGCTCCGAAGGGCATCCCACATCAAACCCAGTGCTGATTTAAAGAAACAACAGCTCAGCTGTTCTGTGCCTGCTGCTTATGGTGCAAAATGGGAGCTTTCCCATGAGGCCGAACGGACTGAAAGGGTCTTTTCCTTCCATTTGGCTGTTTGGGCCAACCTCCAAAGTCTTTAATTCCCTGCTGATTTGGGACCTGCCAGCGAGAAGAAAGCACCTTTTTCCCGTAGACCTGATTAGCCCAATAAAACTGGAAGTTGTGGGTGGTTTCTTCAAGAGAGATCTCCTGGAATTTTGGGCCAGTTTACAGGAGCTTTCACTCTTATTGGCCATGATCACTGCCCTTATCTTTTCCCATAAGTGTTATCAGTGTTTTGCTTTTCATCAGAAATGTCTTCCTTTACTCCCTCTTGATCTCTGGGGGGTCACTCGCCTACCAAATATTCAGCAAAAGGGGTGAGCATTCACCCTGATGAACTCGGATCCACATTTCTTCCCAGTCCTAACACTCTCCTCACATGACCCCAGTTTCTTCTTTCGCTGTCCAAGTCCTATAGCTAAAAAAAACAACTCCATCACAGTGGCTGGCTGACACAACCAGATAAAGACGACACAGCTCATAAGGGAAACTTGGAAGGGAAGCCCTAAAGTTTGATGGCACTACACAGGGAACTAAATTTTATCCAAATAAAAGGCACCCTTCAAAAAAAAAAGGTTTCTATGGGATCCTGTTACCCGATAGGGATTAAGGCCTGTACTTGAGCTGGGCAGCTCTCCGGCTTGGTAATGCCATAATTTGGGAGTTTGCTGAGCTACAGCTATTTTCAGTTGTTAGACTGAAACGTCCTTTTCATCTCTGCAATCTCATTCAGTCCCTTAGCATTGTGGGGATGCAGGCAAACCACTATAAATAACTGAACCTTTTTGTGTCAGCTGGTACAAATACCAGCCACTTCGAACAATCTGACCTTTCTTGGGGATTCTGACCAATCTGCAGTGGAAGTTGGCTGATATCTTTCAGGATTTTCCGCAGTTAAGGTATATTTAAAAATTGCTGGCTGTTTGTGTGCACTCCAAATGCTTTCTGGCTTGTTTAATCTGGCTGTGACACTTTGTTCTGTGGTTAAAAAATGAAAGTAATGTCCCAGTTAATGATTTTTGATGAAACCCATTATTCTCACAGCTATTTTTAAACACCTTGCAAGGCAAATCAATCTAACACACCTACAAGACTAATATTTTAATAAACTAACAGAGACAGTGGGCTAAAGCCATGGCATTTTTTCCTCTGAACTCTTGGTTTTAAATGAAACCCTGTGAGGTTACCTTGGCATTCCCTTGCATGAAGAAAGCAAAACCTAGCAAATAAATTGCTGTTGCTGTCTCCTCAAGTTCGTCTTCAGCTTTAAATGGAAAACAAAATAGAAAATGGCTTCAGCTTCATAATTAGCAAAAGCTGATGAAGGATGTTCCTGCAGAAGATATTAAATGATTATGAGATTTCCCCCTCTTCCACACACCTGTTAAATGGAAACTGATAATGCCTCTCCCTTATTAATATCTTATGAGGAAAGTCAGAGGAGATGTATCCTTGATCAAGAGATATCCATTTTATGCTTACTGCTGTAGTTCTTTCTGGAACAGAGAATGAATCTTGCCTCTGTGAGAAACTGAAGATATTGATACAGTCATTGTACAGTCATTACAGTCATGATACAGTCATTACAGAAAAATAATGAGAAAAGGCTATAAAATACAAAAAATAATCTAGACTGTGGCTTGCTTCCTAGCTTTGCTAGAAGCTGCACTGAAATTTCAAGCAGATTTTTCATATCTGGCATCCTCCCATTCATTCACACTGTATCTGAGAGCTTTACCCCAGCTGCCCCATTTGTCAGAACCAGAGCAGAAAGGATCACAGTTTTCATCCACTGGGAGGAACAGCTCAGAGAGGTAAATGCTGGGAAAAAATTAGACTTTTTCCAGAGTGAGGCCCTACCCGACAGAAGCAGGAGTGGCTGTGTAGAGCTCACTAGAGTGAGATTTCTTAAGCCACTTTGCTCTCCCTTGTGAGCACAGTGCATTTCAGCTATGTACGTAAGAGAAGATGCTCAAGAGCACAAATCTCCAGTCTGTAGGATCTGGGCATTTTATATCTTTATATATTTTATATCAGATTTTATATCTGGTCTGAGACTGCAAGATGAATTCTGTATCAGGTCCTTGTATCAAATCTTAAGTTGCCCACAAGCAGTGTGATGGTGAAAGGGTATTTGCCTATTTGCTGTTGCAGAGTAAATCTGGAGTTGATGAAATTATTGCCGCATTATAAAGTCTGCAAAAGCATATTGTCTTCAAACAAGGAGATGCTGATATGAAGTTGGACAAGCCTTTCACCAGTTTAAAAATATAATAGATTTGAAGGACATCAATGAGGAAGGACTGAAGGGAAAACGAATCAGCTGGAATACATTCCTCCCTGCATTGCTTTCCCTGCTCCCCAAAACAAGCAGGCAAACTCTCCCATATCTTCTGAGAAAAACTCACAGAGAGCTGCAACTCTCTGCTGAGCTGGACAGTCCAGAGCCACCACAGACACTTATTTCATAACCTGGCTCTTCCCATCGAAGCTGCACTTGCTCACAGCCATGTGTTGTGTCGAGCAAGTGCCTGTGTTTTTATATCTTCCCCTTTGCAGTGAATAAGTGAAATTTTCAGGCACATTTCTCAGGGACTGCTCTGTCCCTGCAGCTCAAGCCAGGAGCTGTACCAGGGAGCACAGAACGACCCCATGACTGGCATTAGCTGTGCTCTCTCTATTAAAGGCAGCTGTCAGAAAAGGAGAGAGTTACTGAATGTCAATTAAAATGCTTCAGTGATTTAAGTGGGCAACTTCCATGCACTGCTTTGTAACGCGACACTCCCCCGTGTCCAGTTAACAGCACTGCTCTTACAGAAGCCCCTAGTAGGTCAATTTATGCAACAGCATTGACAGTGACCTTAAGGAGGGATCATTAAACTATTCTCCTTGCCTGAAACTCGTAACTCTATCTGCTTTCCCTGCAGCAGAGGATGAGACAAGGCAGGGAGGGAGGGAGCAGTCCGTTGACCACCCAGAACGAAGGAAGAACTTGAAATTACTTTGTTAGCCCTGATTCCTCTTGGTGCACACCCTAAAGAGAAAAGTGAGGGAAAAAAAGCCAGCAGTGTGGTACCCGCAGTGGGTAAGACCTCACTGGTGTCTAACAGCAGAGCCAGAGGGAGTGGGAGCACTTTGAAGACTGGTGAGTGCCAGGGGGCAAAGGGTGATGCTCTGCTGCCACTGCAGGGAGGACAGCAGGGCCCTGTTGTCCCAGGGCTCTGTGGGCCACTGCTCCACTTGCCCCAGCAGCCAGATGCACCACCAGCACCCAGCACACTGAAACATGGCAGAAGTCTGGGAGGGGACGTGCCAGCAGCCGCACCACGCCCACAGAGGTTTTGGCAGCTGTGCCTGTTAACTTACAGGAAAGGATGACTTTTGTCACTTGTCTCATCTGAGGCACACTGCAAAGTTTAGCTGAAAGCTTTTAGTGGTCCCTTGACTCTGAGCCTGCAGATATAGAGAGATAGAGAGCATAATAAACTTTCAAAATATGACCAACTGCATAACGCAGCAAATGTGTATCCTAACTGTATCCAGTGGAGCTGAATGGAAACAAACACACCATTTCAAACCAGACCACACACAGCAAGATAGTGCACATGACTAATTTTGATGACTGATTTCATATAAATAATGTACCAAGATTAGTAGATGCACTGTAACATCTCTTCTTTCCACTCCTTTAATTAACTTTTCATTGAGAATCCAATTGGAAGTGGCTAATAAAATGTTTGCTTTTTGCTGCTTAGATTAAAAACGCATCCTGTCCTTACCAAAACCAGGGGGAAATTGCATGAAACTTAGGAAACAGCCTGCTTGATGCCATTCAAAACAGTGCCAGTGTTACAGCTCTTAGCTGGGTGGCAAAGGAAGAAATAACAGGTGTAGATAAGGAGTGGGAAGGGTACAGTATTATGGTTGCTACATGTTGTAAATTGCTATGGGAACCAAACAGTTTTGTTCTAGATCAGTTTTGCCACCTACACAAAAGGGGAATAACACACAGATAACCCTACAGCTGAGTTCTGTTCTTCTGATGCCTGGCAATGCTTAAATGAACTCATGAAGGAAGTGTTGAGTAGTGAAAGACAAATGACCTTTTCCATCTGGGAAAGGTCTTAAAATCTTAAAGCTGCAATGCCTATGTTTATCAGAAGAGAAAGAAGGGAAAATGCAGGTGAGGAAGAAAGAAGCCAAATCCCCACTGTCTGAATTCAAAGAGGACGGAAGGATTTAAAGGACCTGGTGACCTTCAGGAAATTGATCCTGGTGTTGATGGATCACTATATATAGGATGCAAACTAATAGGTCAGCTGCTGCCTTTTCACTGTATAAAAGGTAAGATTTACTACCAGTCCAAAGACAGAAATTTTAAATGGCTTTCAATGAAGCAATTTTAACACTTATTACACCGTCTCCAGGGATTTTCAAGACATTTTGCAAATAAGGCAGGCAGGTAGGGCAGATAAATCTTCTCATCCTGTCATTACTGATGATAAACCTGATACAGAAAGATGTGACATGACTTGTCCCAAAAAACCTCTTTAAGAGGGACCCCCATTGCTTGTGCCTCAGGTATGTGATTAAACACCAACTACCTTTCCCTTTCAACAAGTTTCATCAGCTTTCATACTGGAACTCTGCAGAACCACGGATTTCACATATTTTTTTAATACTAAGATTTCGATTAGTCCAGGTTTACTCAAAACAGTGGCCAGGGTCCCTTTATAATTCTATAAACCTGAGAGGACCTATTTGTGATCTTGGACTGAGATTCAAGTTTTAAAGCAACAGTGAAACTGAGGCACTTTTTCTTATATTCTACACTTGAATGTGCCTGAAAGGCTTGTGTGGAAGGCAGCTTGTAGACTTCCAAGGCCTTTTTCTGTTTCAGCCTTGATCCCAAATTTTGACTCTACTAAGGCCAACAGCTTCTCCATACAGCATTTGCAATACTAACATCTCAGATATTATTTGGATTGGACCTTCCAAGACACATTAGCAACCAAATTCACATTTAAAAGCTCCATCTGTAACAGGCAGTGCCCCACTGTCACACCATGGTGTGGGAGAGCAAAGTACTACAACAGCAGTGTCAAAGCTGGGTAGGGAAAGTTAATAACAGTAAACAGGACAAGAAAAAATAAATAATAAAAGGATTACCCACTGCATGGAAAGCTTCCCAAGGTTCAGCATGACGTGGGAAAGAATTCAGAATCCCAGGTTTCACTCAGACCATTTCTGGGAACAAAGGCACCTGTATTAAAATGACTGGTGTTGATTTTGGCAAACCATGATCAAATAGAATAGAAAAGAATAGAAAAATGGTATAAATCTGATTATCCCTGGGCACATAATTCTTGGTGCTTCACACATTCTCTCTACCCTTCCCACATATTTCTTGGCATGACCTGGTATCTTTTGTTTTGCACCACAACTTTTTTGATTAAGTGAAATATCTCCGAGATGGCAATTGGCAATAGGGTGAGAGCACTGTAGCTGGAGTGAGGAGGCTTCACAGGCACAGCCCTCCTACCTGCCAAGTCTCACCACAGTCTCCTACCCCCTGGATTCTTTTGGAACCCACCCTGAGAAAAATTCAGTCATATGTTCAGTTAATTTTAAACTAAAAACCAACCAGAAGACAACCAGAGTTAATAGTACTCATTTAAATTAGAACTTCTCCCATATATGGAAAAAGTCCTTGGCTGGGTTTCTCAGCAGCTGGAAATGCACACAACTCTGAGGTCTTGGACCACGGGCTGTTTCACAGCATCTGAGCACCTTCCCCAGCACTTCTGTCTAAAGGCATCAAGAAAAGAAAGACGGGAAACAGAAAAAATGCTGGAATCATTCCATAAAATGTTATCAAGATAAGAATAGCTAGAAATAATAATAGCTAGTAAGGAGAAAACAGGGACAGAAGCCTTCCAGAGCAAGGTGTGAAAAGACTGGGGACTGCTTCCGAAAATCAAACTGTAGCACCTCATCATTCCCCCAAGACCCAAAGCATTTTACAAGCAGAAAGAGGTGCTACCAGCTTGAAGGGCCATTCACTGCTGAACTGTAGCATGGAGTGAAAAATAGCCTGTATTCAATAGCTGTTTGGGACAGAAAGTGAAAAACAACATGGTCATTGAAAGGGCAGGAGGAATTTCTGGTAGGCAGAGCATAATTAGCCAAGTTGGCTTGTGGCCATGACATGGAGGTTAGTCATCTCCTTCTGTGAAAAGTGCCATCAGATCTTCAGTGACTAAGAACATTCAGGACCTTGGGTTTGTGTCTAATCCAGAAGATGGATAACAATGCTAAAAAGGAAACATCAGAGGCGAGTATGATCATAAACAGGGAGCATATGCAAGATATCTTCCAGATAGAGGGGGGAAAATGGAGCTCTAGGCACTGGCCAAAACAAACAGGAGTCACCATGAGTGGATGGGGGTCATTCCAGGCTACTATGTGAATTACATCAGAACCAGCATTGCCCTTCATATGGCTTCACAAAACACGGCTTTAACACTTGAATGTCACTGGAAGAACAAGACAAAAATGCTGCACCCACAGTCAGAGAAAGCCAAGAAGGAAACTCAAGGAGATAGAAGTCCAATTTCACCTGAGGGAACAATTAAGAATTATTTATCACAGTTGAACTAATGGATCTTTATTTTTAGAGGGAGAATTGGGGAATTTTAAGAGTTTCCCGCTCTTAGCTTGTATTTAAATAATAAATCTGAGTTCTGGGGAATGTTCAAGACAGCAGCTCATGCATTTGCAGCCAGGCCACAAGAAATTGTTTTCAAAATCAAAACAATAACCAGCATTTCTGGAACCAATTCTGATGTTCTGCCATCTCTTCAGAAAACACACAAGAAAATCATTTCACCTAGTGTTGCTATTGGGGTCTGCCCTGTTAATTTAGGGGACATTTACGAAACTTCAGGATTGATCTGTAAAAAATAAATCCTGTAAAAAAAATCCTAATGGATTTTCAGCCATTTACAGGCTGAACAAGCCTGAATATAGATGCATCTGTATTCCTGTATTGAAGTTTCTCTATGTCTGAAAGAAGGGCTGAAAATCAAATCTGATGCTTTTCATCTGCTTCAAACTCTAAGTAAAATGCAGACCCACAAAGCCAGCCCTAATTACTTACTTTAAAAGCATCATGCACTTTGTATTGAGCACAGCCTTTAACTCTGTCTGCAAGCTATTTCTAGGCATTGTGTCTTTATCCATTTCACACCCACACCACAGCAAAAGGTCACTCATAAGTGTACATCAGGAGTGGAAGACAGTGAAGAACTCTGCTAATCAGACTTGCTCCTAAACACTTACTGTTCAAAGAGCTGAGTGGGGCTAGACACTAATGTATTTGACCCTTCAATAGCTTAGTAGCCAATTAGCTTTCTAAAGGCTGTGATGAACTGCACTCATTTACTGGGCATCCACACACTGCACTGTTGTGTTTAACAAGCAGTGGGACCACTGACAGCTGCCCAGCAAGGCCCTCTGCACCCTCAGTGCTGAGTCTGCTCCTCTCACTGTCCTGTCCTGTCACTGTACAGGAAAAAAGATGTGAAAAGCACAGCTTGAGATGACTTCTACAAAGAAAGAAATGTCATTCACAAAACTGTAGGATTCCAGTCAGCTCCATAATTTTCCAAGTTTCCCCTTGAATTCGCAGGAATGGAACCAGAACATCAGTTCACTTTGCTGCATCAAAGGCAGGTCTTATGTTCTCTTCCAAGTATCAAAGCACCAAAGTCATAAACACCTGGAAAACCCAAGGTGAACCTTGACATCTTCTTTGGAAAGGTGGTTATGAAATGCCGGAGCTCATCTGAAGATGTTCACGCCTTTGTTTGACAAGTTTAGCTCATGTTTCTCTCTCCCTCACCGCAGCATTCTTGGCCAGCACTGGAGCCCATCATGGCAGAACACTCCATTCCCATCCGTAACTCACAAACTGGCAGATTTGATGATCTTCTTCTTAGATATCAAAGCAAGTTTGCCAGGGCTCACAAAGAGAAGTCTGGGTACACAGATGCAGAGACACATTATCAGAGACTCCTTCTGTCCCCCAGTGTCCTTCAATCAATGCTGCACCTGAAGATCAGCAGGGCTGATAGCACAGCAGGGCTGATAGCACAGCAACCAAACTGTGCAGCTGTGAACATCGTTTACCTGAGAAACAACTGCATTTAGTCAGCTGCTTGTGAAGGGCATTTATTGGTCTGGTACCAAAGCACTGAAACACATATTCTTAAGTCATATATGTCCCACAAGTGAGGTGTGTCCCTGGAAGGAGGCTGAATCAGAACAGGCTTAAACACATGCTTAAATGCAAGCACACACGTAAGTGTCTCACTGAATTGAGGCTGTGTTGACATTTGTATTACTAGCCAAGGTGTCCAGCAGAATCATTTATAAGTTCCTTCTCTCTCCCCATTTACCTTTTTTTTTGTACTGGTGGCTTCAAAGAGAAGCTGTGCTTCATACCAAGTAGGCACCACTAATCAGTCTATTTTAATAAAGAGAGAAATTAGGTGAGAAGGACAACAGTGACTGTGAAATTGGAGAGAGGCTGATGTGTTATTTTCAAAGCCTCTAATTTTTTTTATAAGTGCTGTATTTTGGCACTTGGCACCAGTGACTATGCAAAAATAAGCCATTGGGCTCAGCAACTTCGAGTTAGAATTTTCTTTAAAAATTTCCAGTAAGCTCAACTTAATGGCAAGTCAGGGATGTTTGTTTCATGAATTAAAAGGAAATTTTCCCCCTTTTAAGTAGCAAAGTCAGAGATGGGGAATGTTACTTTTTTTTCTTCCATATATACCAGTTATGCCACTGTACTCTCAAAACTTCACATGCTTTCTGTGGTCTCTCAGTTGAACTACCACAATCTGCCTAACAACAGTGCAGTCCCGTGTCCGTTTGAGAGCTACATCTAAGACTCAGCCACAATTCATCAGGATCAGATGGCAGCCAGTCCTGAATGCATCTCCTGAGAGCTGAGCACTGCTCACCCGTCATGGAGCAAAAACAATTATCTGAAGCTCCCCACCTGCTCCAGGGCCACTTCGTCAAATATGATACTTCAGGGGGTGATGCCTCCCTGTCATACTGATTTTTTGGATGTTGACATAGTGGTTGGAGTGAACATCTGTTGCTGCTACTCCACTGTGATCTCGTTTACACACTTCAGAAGCAAAGATGAAAACTTGTTTTGGTGTCTCCCTCCTGCCTGCTCCACCTGAGAAACCCTCTGCATTTCATCTGAGCAGCTGAACAGCTGTGACCAGATGACACTTTATCTATCCCCTTCTCTCTTTGGTACATCAGTTTAATTCCCAGCTACTTGCTCACTGAATCCTCACCACTGGTGGCAGGCTTCGGGGTATCTAGCTATGCACATGGCCATTTTCTCATTCTTTCCTATAAAAATCTCAGGACCCAAACCAAGGAGAAATCAGACCATTTGCTTTGCAGCCAATGGAAATTATGAGGAAACAAATAAAAAATTAATCTGGCTGCAAATCACAGAGAGAAACTCCAAGGTTGGGTGTCTCACTGAATGGGAGTGTGCTCAGATATTAGGACTGGACAAGGGACGTAATCAGTTAGAGAATGTACTAGAAGCAGTGAGTTGCAGCCTCCTGTGTTCTCTTCTGTGGCTGTGTGCCTCCTGCAAACCATTTA
The DNA here is from genome assembly GCF_001604755.1 of Lepidothrix coronata. Classification (NCBI taxonomy): domain Eukaryota; kingdom Metazoa; phylum Chordata; class Aves; order Passeriformes; family Pipridae; genus Lepidothrix; species Lepidothrix coronata. Next base: position 2,862,924 of record NW_016690221.1, on the reverse strand, counting down.
GAGCAATGCATCCTGTTCCATGTCTCTAACATTTGCTCATTATTCCGGTTTTGGAGCTTTTGGATGGGTTTTGTACTCCTCCCACCTTGTTCCAGTTGTGCAAGTAAAAAAAATAATTCCCTTTCTAAACAGCTTCAGTGTACCAGGGTGAGCTGAAAACTGGGACAGAAGACCAGGCTTCACCACCACCTGATGCTACTGGAAAAGAGATATGGGCAGGGTCAGGGAGGAGAGTTGGGCTGGGTAATATAGAAAGGACAGTCTGTTTGTGTACCTGCTCACAATTAATCTGTGGGAAGCTACCAGGGTTAGTTCTCACCCTCCATCTCAGCCTAAAAGGTGGGTTTTTTTAGGCTACAAAGTGAAAGCTCAAACCAAAACTGCAATCTTGTAGGGTTTCAGGCTTAGGTGTGGTATCAGCCCCTCTTTTCCAAAGGTGACAGCAATAAGAGGATGATGGCTGATGCTTTCTCCCAACAGCCTCTTGCTTTAATGAGCATTTTCTCTGCATCTAAGATGTAGCTGCCCCTCTAGACTGGTGACACCCTGTCTCATGCACAAAGCTTACACACAGTGTCAGTAAATAATGACAGCAATATAATCATAGCTACCTACAGGAGAGACATTTCCTCAGTACGACAGCTTCCAGAAGTTCAAAGCCTTGCACGAGTAGAATACATGAAGGCTCTCTGTGTTAACTAATCAGTGTTTCCATCTCTATGTGATCATTTTCTAAATTGCCATAAAAGTGGCACCAAGAGCACTGAAGATGACACTCTTCTGTCTGGGTGCTGTAATCACACTGAATGTGTCTGAGCAGACTGCACAGTAAATGGGCACTGGAGATTTTAAATATCTCAGTTTTCATCATCAAACACCAAAAGCTAGTTCCTGTTTCCTTCTCAGTCACCTCTCCTGACTCCATCAGGCTATTGCTGCAATGCTGAGTGATATGTGGCAGCATGTTACTCTCAGTGGAGATTAATTATTTCTTTTTTAAGACTCCCACATCCCCCATCCCCTCTGGGTCTCTCAGTTGGTAAAGCAGCACGTCAAAAACTAATGGGAAGGTGTGAGACGTGACACGACTTTACGAGAATATAAAATTTGGGATAAGGGAGATGGAATTCGGATTTTGACAACGAGCTTTGTTTTTCTGTTTGTTTCTTCCCCTTAAGAATATGGTTCTATTTTAAAACCTGAATTCATTGCTGTGATTCATACTGTAATTACTACAGGAAATCGGGAGGGACTGCACCTGTGCTGGACCATGAGGGAGACCAAAGTGACGCTGGTTCCTCCCCACACTGACTAATCCCCTTTGTCTGCTGTGCACAAACATTGGTACCTGCCTGAAACTCCTTCAGCCCCCAGATTTCCATTTACAGCTGTCTCCAGAGTGTCACAAGGAAAGATGATGGATGGGCAGAATTTTATTTCTGTTAGAATGAAGCCAACTGAATATCTCCAACAACTTTATTAAAAATTCTAGTTCTTGCTTTACTTAATCTTGAAAAATGTGACATGTTCCTGCAGCTGAGTTTGCATTTTGTCTAGGAAATGAGTGCCTGAGGTGGAATGATCTTGTGGGGGAACTGAGCAAGATGCAATTTAATGCCTCCCCTCTCAGAGTCAGAGAGCATCCAGCCTGGGAGAGAGAAGCTGATAGCCCACAACTGCCATGTCCCCAAAGGGGTTGTACTTCAGATTCTTGGGAACATGACCCATGAAGCCCAATAACAAAGGCAGTCAGGCTGGTGACTCAAACTGGAGACTTCCCTGTCATCTCAGCCTCGCTGCTCCACTCCTCTGACTACCTCCAAGCCCTGCAGAGCACTGCTCTCCCTCCTCAGTGGAATTCTGTAATCCCTGGTGATGACCCGCTGCCCATGATCCACAGTTGGCATCAGTTACAGAAGACTTCTGGAAGAGAGCACTGAAGTGTTTGGGTTTGGTGGGATGGGGTGGCAGGGAGGGAAACAAATTAGAAGCACGGGAGCTTGGCATCTAACACAGAGCCCTGAGGGTGTCAGGTTTGGATGAACAACTGCTCTATCACAGTGTCTGTGTAACTGAAACTCTGTCCAAAGAACAGAGTTTGTTCAAGGTTTTTCTCTTCTTGCACTGCTTTTCCTATTTCCCTCTTGTTTTCCCAGAAATGGAACATGACATTTATTTTTATGGACAGCATGATCTTATGGCTATTCCCCTGTGATGGAGTAATCTGAACACAATTATGTTCTGTTGACAAAAAGTGATAAAAGTGTATTGTGTCAACACTCTGAACTAACAGATTTGTCATCTGCTCTACTCCCAGAAAATAGAAACAGAATTAGAAAATGCTCTGACAGACTCTACCCTTTCCTATGCTTAGGTAAACCCCAGCTCTGTGCTTGATTACTGTACTTCAGCATTCTCCCTCTTCCAGAAAGATCTGCCTGGTTTTAAATTCAAGTGTAAATTTTGTTTTGATGGACTCTTTTTGGCAGCTTATAGCTTGTACTCTCTAACATTTCATTTCAGTTCTACTATTACCATTCCTTTCCATGGCTTTGAAAAATCCAGCTTTTTTTGTATCTTTTTTTCCCCCATGCAAACTTCTTTCTAGATAATGTATTTGACAATATTATCTGTGTTGTATCTTCCCTCCAGCTGACTTTCACTTGAGTTCATGGACAGAAATCTGCCTGGACTCTTGTTTTCCTGAGAAGACTCCCACATTCTGCCCAACATGTAGGGCCAGCCCCAAACACATGCAAATTTTCAGTGAAAAGATGTGCACACATCATAACATAAACCAACATCCCCTGCTAGGTTTGAAGACAAGTTTGCACTTCCAACTCTTGGTTAGTTGGATGACAATTACTGCTTAAGAACTAAAAGAATGATTAAATCCTTCAAGCAAAATAGAAGAAGCTTTTTCATGGCCAAAAAAAAAAAAAAGCAATTTCTGAAATTTCTGTAAAACATTTTGTTTTCCAGTTGTGATTCTTTCACTGTTAAATGCCATTAAACAGCATTTCCATTCAAAAGGGCCATGTGCAATGTATATTAAGGCTTTCCAAAATTAGGAATCAATAGCCACCAGGTGCAAGTGTTTAGAATGAGTCAAACATGATAAATTTGGTCTCCTGGCTAATGCCTGTCTGAAAAAGACCATGAGCATTGGCCTCCTCACCAGAACACAAGAGTTGATAGGTGCCAGGAAGATGCTTTTACCTTGCATGACTGGTCCTGCCTCAGCTCATTCCCCAGCTTCCAGGTTAAGCATTATGTTAGACTGCAACTCCTGAAAATCAGCTCTTTTAGGACCACAAACATCAGAGTAACCCAAAGTCTACTCTAATATGAGGTGAATGCTGTATTCTCTCTTCCTCCAACCTATCAACTACAGCCCACTTTGCTCCTCAGCTCCTGCAGTGCCTCAGCTCATCCAACCACAAGGAGCTTGTCCCCGTGAAAGCAGCATTTTTCACAGGTTTTTCCTTTGGTTTGGTACATTTGATGTCTGAACAGAAAAATGCAATCGATTTTGACAGCAGAGTGAAATGAACTGAGTATGTGCACATGAAAAACGATTGTTTATTCCCCTCATCCAGCTTCTGCCAGTGGGATTTTTAGTGTGGGGGTGGAATCAAGGCATTTACATCCTGAAATAAGAATAATTGGAATAGTGGCTTAAGGTATTTTGGCACCACATTCTGATACCCATAGCAACCTTTACAGAAAAATGAGCTGGACATTGAGATGGAAACTTAACACCGTCTACAACTTAATCCACAACCCAAATTTCCCAGCAGAAGCCACAGCTCATTACCACACCTACAGAACCACTTGTGAAAGAAAGCACAGATCTGACTCTTGCTCTTCCTCCTCCTCTCTGACTGACAGCCAGACTTGGTGCTCAACAAAAGGATGCTGCTGTGAGAAAACAGCTAAGAAAAAAAAAAAAGGTGCTAAAGTTCTTTGCAGAATTGACTTAAAGCAGTGAATACATTGTGTAACAAACAAGTTTGGATAAAGTGAAGCAATATCCCTGCAAACAAGATTTTTGCTTACCCACCAGGCTGATGCTCTCTGTGTTACTGCACTTAAAGCTTATCAAGTCAATCTCCTTGAATAAATGAATATTTATCTTGTTTTATCAGTAACTGTCTTTCTATCCTAATGTATTAGACCATATCAAAATAAGATCCATATACCTAATGTGACTTCTTATTTTACCAAAAACACTTTGTCCTAACAGCAATACTTTTGTAAGGTTACTCTCAAGATTATTTTTTGGCACAATTTGGTCACGATTTTAACACTAATCCAAAGTATCTTAGAATCCAACATACTCAGTTTGTAGCACTTGAGTTTTCCATTGGAGTCAACGAGGCCATTATTCACATGCTTAAAATTAGGCATATGCTTAAGTGCTTCGCCTTTGGGATAAAGAGCACATTTGGGACTCTTTGGTACTTAACTCTGATAAAATCCATCAGTCTTGCTTAGATGATTAAAACAAAAGCATCTTTCTCAGAGCTTCCAACAGATGTTTTCATAAATTTTAACATACTTCTTTTCCCTGTCTCATTCATTTCCAGTACAAGTATTCCCTTAAAAGCTGCATGAGGAAATCTGTAAACTCTTTGGAGGAAATTTATTTGGATAGAAAGACATCTAAAGAAGCAGAACAGCACTTGCAATGATCTCTGGTCAAATTCTGCACCCGTTAAATTTCTTTATGCCTCTCCCCACTGCCAGATGTATCTGTGCAAATGAGATTTTTCCAAAGTAACTATTGTCTTATCTGAATCCCAGACAATTCTTTTAATAGACTCTGAGCAGAGGTTTTAACAAACCAAGTGAGTGTGTAACTGCTCGCTCCATATGTCTGAAATGTATTCCTTCCTCCACCCGCCCCATTTCACTCCGTCGACAACGTGCATTTTGTCAAACCTCTTGCTGCAAATCATTCAGTCAATGAAACTGAAAGACATTTCAGCACATTTTTATCAACGGAATGTAATTTTGTGCAAATCATGCTGTCAACAGGAAGGAATGCCAAAAGAAAAGTGAAAGAACCCAAACTCATTTTGTCCGCAAAAGATAAATTACCATTTGCTTTTATTTCGTGCGTGTAGACAAAATGGAAATACCAAAATTTCCCCATCTGGGAACAAAATTGAGATTGATCTCTTAATTTAGGAGACTGAATGGTATTTGGTAGAAAAATATCAGTTCTGTGAAGGACCACTGAGATGCTGAGTAAGGAGAATTTTTCCAGCACTCTACACCTTTCACTGTTTTTTTTTTTGTATCAGTGAAATGCCACCTGAGATATTTAATCCATTGCAGCAAAATACTCAGTGATAGACTCAAATACAAGAAGGCAGTCTGAGCTAAAGAAAAACACAGGTGCTGTTTCATTTTCCATCTGATGACTGGCTTGGATTGCTCTGTGGGTGCATGTCCAATGCTGTGTGGTCACTGATGCTCCTCATGACTTCGTGCCATAGCTGTGGCCACCTTCTGTTTTTCTCCATTGTGATGTTTTATCCCTTTGTTGCTTTGAGTTTTGGTCTTGTTATTACAAAACTTGTTCTTTCAGCAATTGTCTCTATACCTCAGGTCCCAGACTGCCTGGCACAGCACAGTGGTCACTAAAGCTCTGCAAGACAAAGCAAGACTGATCTCACCAACTGCCTTGCAATCGTTCTCCATCACAGGATTGGAACCAGTTTCTACTTTTCAACAACTAAAGGGCCTTTTTTTCCTGGTCCACACTGGATTCCTGCCTGGGCTTCTGTTAATGCCCAGCTAAACCCAACTAGGCAAAATGCCTGGCTGCTCTAAAGGTGAAGTGAAAATTGGCCCCTGAGAGAAGAAGGTTACAGGAGGACATTAAAACATTCGATTTCCTACACCTACTCATGTTTTACTTCAAGATGTGCTTAGCTGATTGTGATTACAAGGTTATTTTTTATAAGGATGGCTGTTCAATTTTCTACAATGCTTTGATACTATTTTTCTGCGGACTGGAGTTATTTATTAATATGGTAAAATCCAGCAATAATCTTACTGGGTTTTTTGGAGAATTTCACTGTGGTTTTAGATCACCTTATCCCTTCCAGTTCTTCAGTGAATTGTTCAAATAAGGCCTTGGAGAACTGACAGTCCCAAAGACTTTGTATGGGGCTGGAGGAGCAGGGACGCTGGCAGTTATCCAGCATTTTAGAAATCAGAATGGGGCTTAGCACATGCCATTTTGGTACACCCTGTGGGGGACCACAGATCATTTTCTCCATCAGTCCCCAGCCTTTACTGGGGAAAACAATGATCCAGCCAAATTCCCCAAGTCCTGCTCATCCACAGGAGAGGGATGTACGGAGAGAAGGTACGCATTGTGCAGCATTAAAAATGTAACTGCTTTGAGACACGGGCCAACACGCTGACACCAAAAGCTGGCAGCAAATATGTCAGAGGGATCACGAAGTTGGCATGAGAGGGTTTCAGCTAATACAAGAGATTATTTTCAGGGCCTTATTGCGTGCCAAGCACAACACAAAGCTGGCCTCAGAGAGCAGCACTTCTGCTGGAGCCGTGGGGGGTGGCAGCGGAGCAGAGCAGGCGCTCGGGGAGGAACCTGGCCTGGGTTTTTATCTGGGACAGCACTAGGGCTCTGCAGGGACCAGCTACTTTTTGGCTGTGTGTCACACTATGTGTCCAAGCTAGTCTCTATTTGCAGAAGTCTGCCTAAAGTGCCTCTGGGGTGGGTCACCTTTCTGAGCTTGATGCTCTCCTTGACACAGCATTAGGAGGGAGACCTGGTGAATCCCTTCGGCTGCACCAGGATGCTCGAGTGGATTATACATTTGAAAACCTTCCTTTTTTCAACATCAGGGACCTCCTCTTTAAATCTTACCTGCCTTTCTACCCAGAATAACCCCAAAGGCAAGAAAGAACTCATTGAAATCATAATGTCATTTTAAAAGTGGTAGATAGATTCAGTGGGAAGAAATATCCTGAGGAACGAAAAAAGAATTTCATGCCATTTTGCTGCACTTCTCATGGTATCTTCTTGCCATTTTGGTTGTGCTGACAGTGCTGCATACTGAAGGAAGGATTCTTACCTGTGAGGCATAGACAGCAAGCACTGCAAAGCATTTGCTTGGTCTGGACCGACAGAAATTTCCCTCCTTTTAAAACCTATTATGTCAAAGCCTTTCTGAAGAAGTGGATGAGGGCAATGGCTCTGCCTTCAGCATGGCCATCTTTGCTCACTGGCATGAAATGCCCTCACCCTGATCAGTTCTGCTGGTGTGTGGCAGAGGGCTTTTGCATAAACACAGTAAACAGACAGACTGAAATTTGTGCATCCTCTTCCCCCAACACTTTGTACTGTGACACTCAGAATCAAGGTCTTGCTGACTGACCTTTTTTTAATTTGTGTGTTGACTTCAAAACCCCTTGATCCTGTCCCAGCTGTGTCCACCCAACCCCACCTTTTCAACAGAATTTCGAACAATAGAGAGGAAATGAAGACCTGGGAATTTCCATGTTTTTGTGGCTGGTTTCTTGTTTGCATGTTACACAATTAGCTCTCAAGGAAAGATGGAAACCTTATATCAATGTGAAACTACAGTACTCAGCTGTAGGATACCTAGAAATAAAATCAGTAATTACTAACACAGAGGTAGATTGTAAATTCCCTGCTGGAATTCACCCACATCTTCATTCAACAGCAATAAAATGATGGCAGAATCAAATATTTAGATTGCAACCTATGTTGCTTGCCTATTATTCTGCCAAATGCAGCCCATCAGCACTTTTAATTTAGAGTGATAAATTGGGAAGAGAAGATAAAAAAATAGGGAGAGGATTTGAGTGGTTATTTCATGTCTCAGCAGCCTCACAGCCTTCTCACAGAGGGATAGAGCAGTTCAGATTGGAAAGGACATCAGCAGATTTCTGGTGCAGTCTCCTACTCAGAGCAGGAACAACGCTGAATTCAGCCCAGGTTGCCCAAGGCTTTGTCTATCCCAACACTCCAAATGCAGCCTCTCTGGGAAACTTCTTCTGATGTGGACAGGCCTCTCATGGTGAATTATTATCTTTTCTCAACTCTTTTGTTAGTTGGAACCTTCCCTCTCTCAATTTATCACTGTTATCTCTCATGCTCCCCCATTAACCTCTCTCTCACTTAGGGCTGATTTTCTTGCATATATGTTACGTGATAGAAGCTTTCAGTAAAGGGAATCACTCAGCATGTCCCAGTAATTCCAAGTGCATTACAGGGAAGCAAAAATACAACTTTCAGGCAGAGGTATTGGTGATGCAGCCAATTAATGTATAGTGGCATTATGTGGGAGTGTGGCCCCATGAATCCAAAGCAACTCACTATGTTCTGCTCTACATCAGGAATCTGCAAAACCTTTAAATGTCTAACATTTAAATATATATATATAACTTCCAACACGCAAACATAGAAAATGTTCACAGGCTTTGATGCTGGCACTTCCCATCGCTGTTTTTTAGGGTTTTTTTGTCATAATAAAATCAGTTGTGTTAATCACCATTCATCATACAGAACTTAGTTCGTTTGAACTGCAGTTCAGAAGAAAACAGTTCTTGGGTTTATTCCTGTCCTAAAATACCTGTCACTGAATTCAGAGATGGACTTCAAACTGCATCCTTTCCTAAAACTGGAATTCAGTTCCCTGATGATAGCAGTTGGATCTGAACCTGATGTCACATCAGTCTTGGCAATCCACAAAAAAACAGTGACTTTCAATCCCAAACCCACCTGTGTGTTAAATTATTTCTTAAAAAAACCCAAAATCTGGAGCAGGTATCTGCAAGGCTAGGGAAATCAGCAGAGCCTGGCCTCTGCTTCTCTGGAACAGCTGGCATTCCAGGAAAGGCGCCAACAAAGGACTCCGGGGTGATTTTTGCCAAGTCGAGTTTTTAATTCGTATAGTTACATGACTGAATGCAATGCAGATCTTTAAGGTTCAAAAATGAGTAAAGAAAACCAAATTTTACCAAAATCCCACAAGATTTAGCCAGGGTGCTTTGGGTCCTTCTTCCCCTTGCTCGAACACTTTTAAGCCAAGTTGGAGGGCAGTGGAAATGAATCAGTAACAAAAGTATTTTGCCCTGAAGAATATTAACAGGGGCTAATAATGTTCCCACATCATTTGTAGCCAAGATAAAATCCTGGGACTCTGCTCTCCCATGTGAGAAGATAAGTCCTGCAAAACTAAGGTGAGTGAAGGCAGTGGAAAGGGATGGGGCCTTCCAGCTCAGCAGCCACCATGGGTTATTCATTAGAACAGAGCCAGTGAAAGATATTTTGCCAACAGTCAGCTACCCAATTTTCTCATCACCTCCATTTTATGCTTTCCTCATAGTCCTTTTACTCCATGAAATTAATTACAGCCAGTGGCCAGGATACCTTGTGTATATTTGGGGTGTGCCTCTGAGCATTATACCTGCCTTCAGAAGACAGTTCCCAACCCAGTGCCCTGCAGAAAGCACTGACCTTACTCCTACAGAGCAGGTGTAGCCAACAAGCTCCCAGGCACAGCTATTTTAATGAGCAGGAGCCAGGCTTTCCTCTATTCCAGGATGTCTCTTCCAGGACTACTCAAAGGCTCTCACTTTGCATCTGAATTGCACTGGCTTCTAATGCATCCAGCAGATTTACACCTGCTTGTGGAGCCAGCCAAGAACATTCTGAAAGTACCTGGCCTATAATTTTGGCCACCCTTTGCCTGCTGTGCATTTCCCTGATATATAGAATGAACTCATTCACTCCAGCTGTTTGGACACACTCCCTTTTTTTCAAAAACTGCTTGGACTATGTTAGCATAACTTTCAAGAACATCTCTTAGCACACAGAGTCATTGAGAGCACAGCACCAGTAAAGCACCTGACAAACAGCTGCATTGCTCCAAAACTGATTTATTGAAAGGGATTTGTGGAAAAGGGGATTTAACATGCCTACTCTTCCAATATAAATGACAGTGTAAAGCTGATCTGCTTTCCTGTTTGCTTGACTTACACGTTTTATATGGCACGTGTCCCTGGAGGAATTTATTAAAACACACCAACAATTACAGTATGGAAAGGGATATTGTGGCCTGTTGCCTTCAGCCAGGCATTGGTTGAGCTCCAGGGACGACAGTGCCCGGCACTTGATGTGTGGCCTCTGGAAGCCACTTGGCCTCCAGGAATGGAATTGCCCAGGTGAAAGGTGGCCCCAGCACCCCCTTCCTCTCCCCAGCAGCCCCAGGCTGCCGACACACTCAGCTAGGTCAGCTGCCTCCAGCACTGCCATTGCTGACAATCCTTGTCTCAGGAGTACAGCATTAATTAATTTGCATGGACAATGGCATTTTGGAGATGCTGCACTCTGTCTAATTGCCAGGGACCGTAATAGGTCCCAAGTGCATCTTATTCTCTACAAAAGTGATGCTGCACAGACAAAACCATCTCTGGGCCCTCAGACTGCTGCATTATTACTGTGGCAAAAGCTCGTCTGATGGTGAGAGCCCTTTGAAGGGGACAGCTGAATCAGCCTCCAGGTATCAAAGGTTTGCTCTGGTTGCTGCAAAGTGCAACAGTTTTCTGCTGCAGCATCTCTGGGTTAAGCTCTGCTTTACATTAAAGGTGGGAGCAGAAATGTCAGGGCCCTAAAGGTGAAAGGGAATTTTTGAGAAACTCATCACGGTGCATCCAGAAATACTCCAGGCAGGATCCTGATCCTCAGCAAAACCTTGAGGATGGAGATGTGAGAGTGATTCTCTCCGTGGCTGTTCCTCTGGCTCAGCCTGCACTTTCATTTCAGAAACTGTATGAAAGAGACTGAGAGAGGCTGGAGAGGAGACACCTCAGAGCAAAACTGAAATTCAAACGTGAATAAGAAAGAGCTGGGGGGAGGTCAGTGTTTCTTTGGGGAGCAGACATGGGGTTGTGCACCCACACTGTGTGCCAGCGAGATTCAGAGGTGAAAAAAATCCACCTGTCTTCTTCAGCTCTCTGGGAGTGTCACTGTCACGTTTTCAGTGCTCCAGCCACCCAACCCACACCCTCTGTGCAGAAACCCAAGCGTGCAAAACACAATAACCACCCCCCAAAGCAGCACCATGATGGAAAGTGCAAGGGGATTGTTGAAACCAGCAGGGAATACTCCCGTTGTAGGAAGGAAAAGATTAAAAGCTGGGGGAAAGGGAGTTGCAGTAGCATATGGAGAGCTGTGACAGTGTGGGAAACGGGGCTTAGGAAATGCTGCTGAAGCAGCACCGTGGTGGAAGGATGTGCAGAGGGAGGTGTTTCGGGACAGGCTGTTGAGAAGCAAAGCCGTGCTGGTCTGTAAGAGAAGGGAGCCACGGCAATGAAAAGTGTCACCTGAGTCCTTCTGCAGCACCCAAGGATCAGAGCAAAGCCCAGAGCAGCACATGAGCTTGCTTGGAGATAACAACACCCCCTCCACACAGCTAGGCTGGTTTGCCACATACAAGCAGGTTTTCTGATGGGCTTTCAGTCACATTGGTGACATTTTGCAGCCTGATTGTGCTGTGTAGGTGTTTGTTCAATCGTTACCCAAAGATTCCCCACTTCTCTGGCAAGCACCCCATGACTTACAGACGCCTCAGCTGGGGACCTCTGCAAAGCTCCCCATGTATGTCTGGCATCCCTGGTCCCCACCCTGCTGTCCCCATGCACCAGGCTCATCCTACCACTCCTATAATATGCATAAACCATGGGCTTTTGCATGAAAGAAGTCCCTGGAGAAACACAGGTGTGGGACTGGAGTCTTAGATGCAATGTAGAGATATGAAATAAAGAAATAAAGCAAAGTCTGCAGTGCTTTCTCCATTCTTTCTGCTGCTCTCATTTCCTGTTGCTATGCCATTCCCCAGGCAAGCACAAAAGAAACAGCTTCCTCAGCCACAAAAATGAGATTATTCAAAGAGCCCCTCTGTCTTCTCATATTTATTATGATAGGCAGTGTTAGAAGTGTTTGACAACAACTCAATTATTTGCAATGAATAGAAGCAGGATAGGCAGGCAATTATCCACTTTACCCATGTGAGAGACACCCATATTCAAAATCCACATTCAGAGAGATCCACATTATTTCCAAACCATTTTGCATATTTTTAATTACCAGCTTCCATTTAGCTGGATGGTTATGACTCCAATCAGTGTGCTCTGGAAGGGCTGAGCACTTGGGTTTAAGCCAGGCTTGCTTTGTCAGCACACTAATGTGAATATTTTGGACTGTTTGGGTTAGATTTTAAGAAGCAGCCTCCAGAATGATGCACATAATTAGAAAACCTGATTAAATTTTTTACTCAAAATGCAAGAAATTAGAAAATTTCTTTAAATACAGATTTCAATAGAGTGGAGAGACTATATGAGAAATTAAATTAAATGGAAAGTTCCTATCATACAGACTTTTCTTGAACATTTAGATTTTTTTTAAGAACTTGTTTTCAAAATAAAATAATTGCTTTTTAATGCCAATATTTTTACCTAATATTTTAAATATTTCTACCTAATATTTTAAATATTTGGAGAAACCTGAAGTTCTTTTTCTGAAGGAAATATTTCTATGGATTTGATTTTATTTACTGAGTGGGAGCAATTCAAAACTGCATTGTAGAAAGCTGAAAATCTAGTTTCTACCTCTTTAAAGTAAATATATGTCCTCCTGTATAATTTGTTCCCAAACACGGTGGAAGCAAAAAAATGGCAGAAATCAGCTTAGGTCATGGATCTGTTAATTTTTAAAATTTAAAATTGGATTTTACATCCATTGTTGTGTGGGTTGTCAGAATACTCTGGCTACAGGAATCAATATTTCCCTGTGTGAAGGTTTCTAAATTTTGCAGTATCAGGATTATTCTTAACTCTTCAGGTGCTGGAAGCACAGGATTAGAGAGGATTCACACTTTCTAATTTTTAAAAGAAAACCTTAAAACTTTGAATTAAGTAAAAATTATTACTAAGCATAATTTAAACTATTATTTTAAGTGCTCTTGTAACTTCACTCATTATTTTTAATGTATAACTTTGCAATGCCAGTGCCATAATTTTAATAGTTATTCCTAATTTGCTGAGAAGTAACAGGGATCAGAAGTTGGCCCGGGGTATTTTTACAGCTTCTTTAAGTTTTTGCCGTATCCAGTTCAAACCCAAAGCACTTCCTAGTGCTCACACATCCCAGAGCAGCCAGGCCTCAAGCACACAGGCTGCTGCTGAATGCACAAACCCAACTGCAGCTTCTGCCAGCTGTGAAGACTGGGACAAATGGAGATCAAAGGATCAAGGGCAAAGGCTTCCCCTGGCTGCCCCTCTAGAATAGTATTAGAGGCTGTATACAAACTGATCAATTCAATGGACTCTCAGTTTCCATCCTTGCTATGTACTTCTCCTCCTTTTCAATTTTATTGCATGCTCTTCATCAATACTCCTCAAAATGTTAACTATGAGCTGGACAAAGAGTACATCTTGCCTGGACCACACCAAGGTCCCTGACCTAAGACAGCTCACGCATTCTTGTAGGATCTCCCATATTTCTCATCATCACCAGCTGTCCAAGGTGCAAAACCCCAATTCCTGCTCCAACAGCGACGTGCAGAGCCTGCCTGGCTGGGCCCAGCTGCAGACAGGACTGCTGCAAAAATTGGGAGCCTGTTGTAAAATTTTGCAGGAGATACCAGTAAAAAATGAGCAGATCCACTCCACATTTTTCTTTTTAATTCCTACAGCAATAAGTCCTTAAGGACACATCTGCTGTCAAATGTGACATTGCCTTGTCTGTGTGGCACCACGTTGTGATTTCCCTGGGTGTGTTTCAGGTTCTGCAGCACTGCAGCTCTTTAAGGTAGTAGAGGCAAAGCTCCCTTGAGTCAATGAGCCTTGGATCAGCTCTTAAAAGTTTCAGTGCTGTGACTATTATTTAATTTTTATATTTTCCTTCTCATTCTCCCATAACGTCAATAAGAAAACTTGTTCAGGGAAATCGGGGTCTATATTTGCATATTTATGCAGTAACATTGTGGGTAACATTGGCTCATGTTTTACAGTGTGTTTGTTTTCATTGTGCAGATTTCATCTGCTCAGGGGGATCAGTTATTTGACCTATATTAATATTTAATGGTACAAATACTTAAAATAAAAGTCCAGGCACAGCCAAGGCTTTTGGCAACTCTGCTTTAAACAGCCACCCTTCGTTAAAATCTGGCTCTGCTTGAAAGGTTTTGATTTCTTGCAGGGATTGAAACAAGGAACAGCACTTTTGATGGCTGTTTCATGGCTGTTTGAATATTTTCTTGCTTAATATTGTTATACATCAAGTCTGCATTGTAAAGGGCTTTTGTACAGTTCCTGATTCACTGAGCAGAGGAGATCTGCAGAAAAATGAAAGAGAAAAAAATCTCAGCTGGAATAATAAAATCAATCATCATATCAAAGCAATGTCTGTTTTGGCTTTGCAGTCAGGCTAGACCAGTATTTCAGCATGGACAGTTACTGACAATGTAACAAAATGTCTTTCTCTTCCTTGTTTCCCCACACTAGTAACTTCTTAAGTTTTTCACTAAAGACTGTAAAAAAATATATTATTGCATCAATTCTGTCCTCTTCCAAAACAAAGTTCACCTGAGTTACCATAATCTCCTCAATTTCAACCAAAAGGCAACCTTTCCTGGCATGCCTGTAAAAGAAAACTTAGCCTGTGAAAAGGGTGGTAGGATCCTTGGCATTAGGATAAATTATCTGTACAGTACACTTCAGTCTATAGATTTTTTTTTCTTGCTATGAACCAGCATGAAAGCAAGTGAATGGCTCACTCTGAATCAATCAGCTGCTTTTCAGTACCTTTTTCATTAATCCAGAATATCTCAGCTTGCCTTTCACTCCATGCACAGGGAAGAATATCTCTGTGTCTACCTTTCGTGAACAAAATGCACACTTCTGCCTCGGGCTAGGGATGTGTTGAGAAGTGGAGGGAAAAAAATATAAACCAAGCCTCCAAAGAAAGAAAAACAGTCTTTAGAAACACACACAGAGTAACTATATAAGAATCCTGAAAGTTGATGACATAAAGAAAGAAAACAAAACAACGAACTTGGAGCAAACGTGCAATCAACTTGGGTATGGTGCAGTTAAAAAGCAGACAAAAGCTTTATACAAACTAATTAATTGATTTAAGGCTCCACTGGGTGATATACAATGACATATTATTTACATAACCTGTAGTTTACTGCTCACATAGTAATTTCCACCTCCCACCCTGTCAAATAGAAGAAACTTTTTCACCTTAAATCTTAGATGATGATGAGACCAAATAGCAGGAGAGGATGTACAAATGAAACTAATTTAGTGAAGAAGGCTTGACTGACATGAAAACACAATAAAAGTTATGATAATGTGAGGGATATCAAAGTGAAAGCCAGGTGGGCAGACGAGAATAGGCAAGTTCCCAAGTCAATCTGAAAGGCGTTCTTCAACACTGGGGAAAATCCAGCCAATTATTTTCCAGCTTATCACTCTATGGGTCAAAAACTATGTATTAAATTTGGAGCACAAAGACCTGCCTTGTCTAAAAATTGTACTTATTGTAGAGATGGGCAAGGAGGAGGGGGAAGTGGAAGACTTTCAAAAGTTCAACACATACTTTAGAGAAGGTTTGGGATTTTCTCTCTAAAAAGCAGACCAGCTGAATCTCACCTCTCCTACTTCTCAGGGAGTGATATATTAAAATGCTTTTCTCTGGTGTTTGGGACTACTTTTTATTGGGACATTGTTTACTCTGTTTCTCAGTTCTCTGTGTGACAGTCACCATCTCCATTGAGGAAACAAACTGGCTCCCTGAAAGCATTCCCACATGGGGTTGCAAGACCAGGATTTTCAGAGTAACTGAAGAAATGAAGCTCTGAAAATCATCTGAAGCTGTGAAAATTATTTCTGATATTGTTAGACTGCCTACCCAATGCTTAGAGAGTGTATAGCTTAGCCCAGCAACCCAGTCTTGTCTTCAGCTGAAGAGGTGCAGTTTGGATAAGGCCCTTACAGACAGTAAGTGGCTAAAATCCAGCAGATCAGTTCCCAAAATCAGAATGCTGCCAGCTTGTAGAGGAGCCAGGCTGCACGAGTGATGGGTGCCAGCAACAGAAGGGCTGACAGGTTGGGGTCCCACTGCTGATGTTGTTCCCTGAGGACTCCCTTGCAGCCCAACAGGAATAGGGTTGGTACAGGGAACACCAGCAGCTGCCAACCCACAGAGATTTGGCTGCTGGATTTGTAAAGCGCTGACAACACAGTTATATATAGAAGGGTCTTACTCTTTCTCAGATGGGCTTGACAGATATTTAGACATTTTATAAATAACAACAGAAAGTAAGCAAACACTCCAAAACCCCACAGGCACTTCAGTTGTGTGAAGGATCTTACACTTCATGAATATTCTTTTTCCTTCTTGTTGTATTCATTGGTGGTTCTGTCTGTGTCCTTATAACTGCCCTGCAAAAATATAAAAAAAACCAGGCTGTGAAGAGAAGTCTTTGCTTGAATCTCTTTCCATTTTAAGTTTCCATGTCCCCAGACAAAAAACAGAAAGCCCTGGTCAGAATGAACTAAATAACATCCCTGCTGAGAATGAGAGAATACAAGTCCCAGTGATTGACTCCTCTCCTCGAGAGCACACAGTCAGGTGCTCTGAGCACTGGACCAAGCCCGTCCAGCTTAACACTGCCAAGTTGGAAGCAAAAAGGGGATTTATTTCATACTCAGGGAGAAAAAAAGTGTGAGGCATTGTTCTCCAGGACAGAGAGGGCACAAAGGTTTCTATTCTGAACCTGCTATTTTTGGGACCAGTCCATGAGTCAGAGGAGAGCCCCTCCGTGTGCTGACACGGAGGAAATCCCGGCTCTGGGTGTTGCTTCCGAACGTGCTCTGAGCTCAGCTGAGAACAACACAACACACCAGGGCTGGCTCAGCTCACACCGCTGGGTGGATGGATGGATGGATGGATGGATGGATGGATGGATGGATGGATGGATGGATGGATGGATGGACAGGCAGCAAGGCAGTGCAGCTGATGGAGCAGCAAGGCACACGGCAGGGCCATGGGGGACATCATCCTGTGAATCATCCTGACAGTACAACCAGTGTGTTAATCCATTGGGTTTCCTTCCGGGTATTAGTAAGAAGGGGAAATATCATCGTGACAGGGAGAGCGGTTTCACTTTCCAGCATCTACATCCTCAAGAGGGTACTGGGTAACTAAAGATAAGGCCAAGTTTGCCAAGAGGTTGGCAGCATTCAGAGTCTCCAGCTTTGGACATCTAATTTTGTCACTGGGGTTGAGCTCCTTAAGCAACCACCTTTGAGGATGTTCATTTAGCTATTCTGGATTGCCCCCACAACAACACAGAAAAGCACTCCAAAAAATGCTATTACATGATGAACATACCTGTGGCTCTTTTCACATTTATTTCTGTTAGTTTCTTCAGTTCTATTTTGAGTATTTTTAATGCCTTCTGACTGTTGGGCAATATTCTACACTGTGCTGATAAATGGGTCAATTTTGTCATATGGTTTGTTTTCAGCACCTTGATCAGCTGATCTTCATTTTTCCAAGATTTGGGGACCAGACTGGTCTGTGGAACAGCAGTTTCTGAAACCATTGGCTTTTCATCTGCAGCTTTACAGACCTGAGATCAGTAACCAATTCACAAACCTCTTTATGGGCAAGTGCTTAGACTAAGAGCCATGGCATGTAAATACAGTGATTCCTCAGTCCCATGAAAGGAGGCATAGACCCAGCTCCTTCTGATGTTTGCATTCTGCAAACACTCGTGTCAATACAAAAATATCAGCCAAATGTCCATGGAAAGCAAAGGCACAGGAAGTGCAAAAATAGAAGTGATTAATTTTCAAATGCAAATAAATATTTCTGGGGGGAAAAACTTCAACATTATTTATCCATCTAGCTCAACTTGAATCCCTAAAATCAAAATAAGGTTACTGGGAATGTTGAGGGGAAATAGGAAAAGGTAAAAGAGACATAAATTGTTGAGGTTATTTCATTGATAAGCAGGTTCCACCTGCATCCTTATAGCTAAAATTAGTTTATTCCTGCTTCTTCACCAACTGATGGAGCTCTTTACTGAGTGGTGTCTAGCAGTGATCAAGGTGATATTATATCTCTTTAGAGAGGCAGCCCTCTCCAAGGATCTGTTAGTGTCATGACTTGCCAATGATGTATTACTCTAAAAATGGTGCTTCTACAAAAGAACAGATCCTGGAGCAGATTTACCCTTAATTACAGGAAGGAAGGAACAGGAGAGGTATGCAGATACCAGAAGATTCATCTTGCCAAAATAGAAAGTGTGTTGCTGCAAGCTGGAGAATTTAAATGGTGGTGCTTTGGGAAGAGTCCCATGCTAAACAAATACCTCCTCTGCAATAATCAGGAATTAGGCCAGAAAAATGCAGATATCTGAAACCATAATGTATGTGGGGTTTTTAGATAAGAGATTTACTCCTGGCCAGAGAGACTCAAAATACCTTTTTACTTCATCTTCTAATATAGCACAGCGTCTCATGTTGAATCTATGACTCAGTATCATACAATCACATCCTGGGTTTATTAGGTAATTAGTCCTAAGAAGCAACTGAAGAAGTCCCACTCCCCTCTCGGTACTTCTCAGGTTTCCTGCATTTGTCACCTGAAGGTGATTATTTGCCATCCTGTGTTACTGCTAATTGTCATTACTTTTTATACTAGACATTTGCATTAGGTTGTTTTGTTAGTCTAATAATGATGACGCCCCCATGCAATGATACACAAGGGTGCACATCTGAGAGGGGTTTATGTATTTTCTCCATTTTATAGCACAGCACTTCTAAAATGGTTGAAATTATTCTACAGCCTTAGACAAGTCATTTAAACCAGTAGCAAGCCCAGGAAAAAAAAAAAAAACAACAAACTGAGAGTCTAAGTCTCAGCTCCCACTCCAACCAGAGAACAACACAAATGTAGCTCTGTGTTGGTTCATTATTCTGTATCACATAACCACCAGTACATTGTTTTTGAGAGCTGAGCATAGTAGGGATTAAGTTACTAAATGCTCTTATCATAAAACAGATATTGCAGTCCTCAGGTTTCCTCTGTTAATCTGTTTGCTTTGCTGTATCTGGAGGATAAAAAATGTGGGAGTATGAAACATTTATCTGTAAATTAGCAATTATAAAACAGTAATGGAGCTTGTGTGTTTCAAAATATGTGAGACAATGCTTGATTTTATGCTTCATTTAGAAATATTATAAGGATCGAGGTATCTTCTATAAATAATTTAAAAGTCTCTGTATGAGGAGATAGGTGTAATCAAGTGAAAGAGAGATGAAGTCCATACTGAAAGTTATGACCTTTTTAGCCAAGGTGGGTGTGTTTGTATAAACATAAATGTCTGGGTGACAGCTTTGGCATTAGGACTTGCCTAATTCATTTAAACGTATGCAAATGAATACAAGGTGTCAGGCTATGCCAGTTAATTGCACAATGAGTTGAGTTTGTCAGCAAAATATCCTTGCACTACCCTTCCCCTGCTCCACTGATAACAGAAATATTTGTTCTTTCTGTACACACAGGGCTGGAGCATTTGGGGTCTCTCTGTGCTTATTTGATGGGGCCCAACTATCATCACCACAGGGGATTAATAGAAATAATCTCTGCAACCAGAAATAAGTGAATATTACATATTTTCTCTCATTTGTGACTTTCAGAAGGCCTTGCTTTTTTTTTTTGTTTCCCCTCTTCCTACTGCCTTTCTCCTGGGGCTCTCCCTGGGGTTCAGACCCAGCAAGCTGGACACAATTTTCAAATAAAAATAGCCAGCTTATTCATCAAACACATTCAAAAGTATTTTTTTCTGAAATTGGAGGCTTGGGGGAGTTGTCTGTATGTTGGACCTGAAGTTCAGATTTCCCATTTCACAAACCATATGTCATTGTGACATCCCAAGTGTCCTAGGTCTTTCACCTTGGAAGAGTTTCCAAAGGTAAGTATGTCTACTTGCTCATTTGAGAGACTTACCAGGGCACATGGGACACCACAAGCCTCTGCTGTCAACAAAACTGTGTGCTGCTAGAAACAAAACAAAAAGAGAGAGGAAAAAATTAAAGTTAGCTTTGTGGAAGGAAGTTGCTAGTCAAGAATGTGGTTGTTGGAAACAGGTGTTAATCTTTACTGGCTTGGTCCCTGCAAGAGTCACACAGGGTGCCAAGATGT
Organism: Lepidothrix coronata; assembly: GCF_001604755.1. NCBI lineage: Eukaryota > Metazoa > Chordata > Aves > Passeriformes > Pipridae > Lepidothrix > Lepidothrix coronata. The sequence goes on along the minus strand of NW_016690221.1, from coordinate 2,842,631 downwards.
CCCTCTGCTTCTTGTAACATCATTGCCAGCTGCACCAAGAGTGAAGTGATTTCTCCTCCCTTCCCTGCCCTGAGAGACACAGAAGAAATAAAGGTGGAATATATTTGTCATGGAAGTCCTGCCTTGGGAAGTGCTGTGCCGGCTCTGTCTTGCATTGCCCATTGCAAACACTAACAGGAGGGATTGCAGCTCAGCTGTCAGATTAACCCAACAACAAACTGCTAAAACAAATTTTAACCAATTTACGATTTTCTGAGCTCTGACCATGCTACTTGTCTTAAAGAAGTGCCTTCTCCTTCCGCTGCTCCAACACACCTTGTGACTTTGTCAGTGCTGCTCCACAGTCCTACAATCCCGTGGGAGGTTCCTGATTGTGCAACAGCTCCAGGGAGCTGAAATGCAGCCCAGGTTGAGTGTGGACCCTCAGCCTCCAGGCAGACCAACCAGAGGCTCATGGAGCAGTGGTGGGATTGGAAAGAGGTTTCAAAAAGCTGCTCTGGGGCTATTGCGTTGTACTCAGGAACAGAAGGAACCTTTGGCATTGTACTGGGCTTACTCCCACTCTTTTTATGCAGGTATTCATAATAATGGCAAGAATTACATTTGCTTCCCTGTTCCCCCACTGTACCAGGCGGGTCTGATTTTTAGACACTATGACACCGTTCACAGTTACCGTGTGAGCAGACGCTGTTTGCAGCTGTAACAGAGCAGGTTTAGCATGCAACACATGCAGCAGTAACACGCACAGGTAGACCAGCCATGTGTTATTCTGCTTCTGGTCTTGGGTGATTAAACATCTGCTTTCACCAGGGAAATAATCTTTTTTTTTTTTTTTGAAAGCCTAAGGGGAAAAAAAGCTGTTTTATTTCATTTTTCACACAACGTGTTTACTCTTCATTAAGATAATTTACAATTCAGGCAGCCCAGCATCACTCAACCCATTCCTTTCCTCCAGTAAGGGGGCAGCTTTTGATCACTGGCCACTTTGATTGCCAAACCATCGATCTTTTTGCAGTTGCTGCCTGTTTATTCAAAGGGCCTTTGGGGAGCTACCAGCTAATGTGCAAGCTCCAAACACTCCCATGGTACAATTGACATCCCAGCCTCTTTGATCCACTTCTAATCACTACATTCAAATAATTATTTTTAGATTATGCACTTATCAAAAATAACCTCTGTGTAAGGCAGAAAAGCCAAACTGAAGACAACTTGCAAATTCAAACCATCTCACACTACAGCAATGTCCAAGGGCGGGACTGGAGAATCAAGAGAACAGCTGAGGTTGGATGACATCCCTGAGAACCATCCAGACCATCGTGAATGCCCGTGGTCACCTTGGCTAAGGGATACCATAAATATAAATCTGCAAGAAAAGAGCAGAGAGATGTTGCTTAGAATCTCAGCATTTGCAATAGGATTTTAAAACTGAGATGTTTCCTGACAGGTGCACTTAGCTACAGACTTTCAGAAAAACCAGGGGTATTTACTTGTAATGATTTGTCTGTACAATGTATTTTGTTGGGTATCCACACAAGAACCTCCATACAGGTGGTCAGGACATTGGAGCCAAGTGCACACAGCTATTTATATCCAATACCTATTCTCTGTTTAGTGCTGCAGCAAACTGCATGTAATTGGTCCTGTGTTTACCCCATATGAACACAAATATGGCCCCTAAATTTGCCTGGTCCATTTTGACACCTCTCTAAACTGCAGTGGCTCCCTCAGATAGGCTCCCCCACTCTCCCCACGTTTTCCACTCTTTGCACATTTAGCACATTTCCATTTGCAATTTTGCACATTTTCCAGTGCAATCAAGTGTGTTCTCAGGCAGCTGGGGTTTCACTGGTACACACGTGCATTTTACACACTTTGAGACTTCTGAGCCAAGTGAAGAGAAGCAGCAGTTTGGCTCCCCCTAAGCCATCATGCGGGTCTGGAGCTGACCCAAGAGGGTGTGTGTGCATGTGTGAAGGGAAGAGAGAGCACTAATGAGCTCAGGTTGCATCCAAGACAAAACAGTTACTCATTGCCAGAAGCCAGTGGCTTTGCCTGCTTGAGGAATTCCCATCTCTAACCTTTGCAGATAAAAAAAAAACCACCCTCACATTTAGCCAATGCCTCATCGTCCTCTCGTTTATCAAACACAAACAACTATCTCTAACAAGTCAACTAAAGCATAGAGGGAAATGCAGCATTCCCAGCTCTTAAACCTATCGGTTACAAGCAAAGAGCCAGTGGCTAAACAAACAGAGGAGTAATCTTTCAGAGCCCAATTGGCTTCCTATCTATTCTGAGAGTGCCTGCAAATTCAACGGTGATTTATTAACCTCTACTGAAGGACAGAGCTGTTAATAAAAGCTCACCCACAAATACCTCAGAAAATGTCAATATCCACAACTGACAAGTTTCTGAGATTCCCATTTAGCCCGAATCAGCACAGCACAGTGCACAAGAAATTGCTTCCATTCAAATGATGTGCTTAAGTCCAATTGGTTTATTTGGAATAAATACAAAGATCCAGAATAAAAAAAAAAAACAAAAAACACAAAACAAAAAACAAACAAATAAACAAACAAACAAAAAAAACCAACACAAAAAAACCAGCACTTTTCCTGACCTAAGTTCTTAGAGCTGGCAGCTCCATACAGTTAAAGTCATGGTCAATGTTACTGAATTAGGAACAAACTCAAAAGAAGAGGTCAAGAAGCAGTGCCCACACTTGCAAAGATCTCTCGTGTATTATGACTTATTTTCACTTGCATGAAAACTACAGATTTGGAATATTTTTAATGTCCACTGTCCTAAATTTTATGTGGTTCAAATGAGAGCAGAATTTGTCTTTGTATCAGTGAAAGTGTTAAGTGTATGATCTCTTAGGGCTTAGTATTTTGTGTAACTCTGCTTTTGTGGAGAGCAGGATGTTGCACTAAGGGCCCTCTTCATTAGTTCACAGGCCTATTTTTTAATGCTTGAAACATTTTAGAAGTGTTGAGGACTATAAAGCTGTTGTGGCAATTTAAAAAAAATTATTACATTTTTAAGTAAGGTACCAAAAATCATACTGTTCATGCCTGCCAAAAATAGCAGCTTTGGATTTCTCATAAGAATCTCAGTACTGAAAGGAGGGAAAAAATGTCAGAGCAATCATTCCTCACTCTGGGAATCAGTGAAAAAGCTTAGTGGTCCAGACTGTGCAGATCCACAGTCCAGATTCCCACCACTGCATCCCTCCTGTGCTCATTTAGACATGTGCAAAGTAGATATAAATTTCTATTGCAGTAGAGAAATATTCCTGCTTTCCCAGTTTCCAAAAGTTTAAATGACAAAACCTATTATAGGCCGGGGGAGAAATGGCCCCATAATAGCCATTGTTTAACTGAAACTCCTCAGATCTTTTTGCTTTTTCCCAGGAACAAAAATTCCCTGAGATTAGCTTTTTTTTTTTTCGTATTATTTCTAATAAATCCTGGTCCCAACCCAATGAAAATATGCTGGAAAAAGGTTTGTCAGACTTTTCCATGAAATAAGAAAAAAAATACAAGTAGAAAAATCAAAGGAAATTTTAAGAACTCTTATTATCAAAAATTCTTTCATTCAGGTGAATGAAGGAGCTTATATTACGAGTAAAGCTTTGATAAGAGTTTATGTAGTTAGTTTTTCTGGTTGTGACATACAGATCCACCAACATTCTCATTGTATTTGTCCCATGTGAGAGTTCATTAAACTGTTAAGTCCATTTTCAATAGAACATGAGACTTTAACTGTGAATAGACTAATGAATGCCTATGTAATTGTGATATGAACTCTATCCAATATATGTGTTGTTCGCAGTATTTTAGTAAATATCAGGCAGAATATAAGTCATTTGTCATAAAAGAGCCCATAATTTAAGACACCTAAGGAATTCCAGTGCTTTGCAAGGCAGTACATGAAGTAACATGCAACTCATGCTGTCATTAGGGCTTATTTGAGAGGTTTAGATAAAGGGGAAAAATGCCAAAAGCAAACTAACACTTCAGAGGCACAGCTAAGAAATGACATGCTTTGGGGGGAGAAGAGAGGGGGGGTAACTCTTCCCATGCTGATTTTTTTTTTTCCCCTCAAATCTGAGTAATTATGACATTCCATTTCTTGCACAGCTTAATGCTTCAATGTATTGCCCAGACTGTGCTGTTCAAATATGTTGTCAGGACACAAGCTTTTCTTTCCTAGGGCACGGACCAAGTGATCTGATCCTCCACTGTCGAATTGCCCTGCCTGTGTCTGGGGCAGGTCCCAGTGGGGAACACACAGGAATCCTGCAGATCAGCCAGGAAGCACTGCAGCCCAGGAGAGACTTTTCTAATTCCCTTCTGATGCGTCAGTGCCAACATAATGTTCTTGGCTTCGAGAAGTGTGAGTTTCTGATTCATTTTTTATTTTTAAACGAACCATTTCACGGTGGAAACCCCGAGTCTTTCCACTCCAAGGATTGCCATTATTATTAGTGACATTTAGTTAGGGAACGCTGAGTATCACGTAAGAAGAGCAACATTTATTGGAAGTCAAAATGCTGTCTGAGATCCAGGCTGATTGTGCTGTTCTGTTCTGCTGTGGGGAACCAGTTGGAGAAGATTGTAGGGAGGTCCTTCTGCCCAGGATGAGCAGGGTGAAGAGCATCATCTCTGGATTCATGATGACAACATTGCTCACGGAAGAAAGGCTCCTGTTTGGAGGACTGATGTGGAAAGTGAGCAACAGAGGCATAGAGAAGGGAGGGAATGAGTGAAGGGAAGGGGGAAAAAGGAAGAGAAAACAAAGTTTGGTGAACTCCCAATGACAGAGTATTTCCACACAGGACACACCGAGGACTGAAGCTGCCGTGCAGCAAGGGCAGGCTCCTCTGCACCTTGCAGGCATGTCCCCAGGTCAGATGGGTTTGTGTTTGGCTTTGGCCCTCTGCACAAGGCTGCAAAGCCCTGGTTTTGTTTGTGTGCCTGGCCATAGACCACAGAGTCATGGTCCTGCCCAAAACCAAGCTGGTGAGCAGCCCTGGATGAAGGAACTGACCTAAAGCTGTGACACAGCATTGGAAGCTTAATGAGATATGTCACTCCTAGTAGAGTGACTCAGCAGAAAAATGAGAATATCTTCAGAAATATCCCTTTTTTTTTACACCGAAATTAATCTCTTCTGTTCAGGGTCAAGCAGACCATGCTAGGCAAAGTCAGGACTTGTTAATCAAGGCTTGGGCTACTAAAACTCCCAAGGCAATTGATAATCAGCCAAAATGAAGAAGCCAGGTAGGGAGTCACATACGATGTCTTGGTGTATCATCACACACTTTGTGGTGTATCATCCTATAGCCAGGGAGGGCAAATCTGGGTGCAACCCTTCCATCAGCTACTCTGGACCCTCAGCCTGGGTTTTTAGCTGCAAACCTTGGTCATTGCAAAACCACGCTGTTTCACACAGGCACTGTTTTAGTGTGCAGCTGAGAGCTCTCACATTTTACATTATAGACAAGGCAACCCTGCAGACACATCAGCATTTACAACACTCTTGAGTTACTGTGTACGTAATGGCTCATGTGTTCGTGCCACTGGCAGGTCTGGCAGAAACCCAATATCACTCCTGACTATGTGGCAACCCCGAGTTTAATGATCAAAACTGAAACAAAAAGCTTAGATAACATTAAAGTCACGTTTCAGCTCAATCTCTGTAACTTTGAACCACTGGGTCAAGGCTGAAGGTTTTCTGAGGAATTTTTCAGCGGGGCAGCCACGTGGCTCACTTTAAAGCACATGGACTTCAAAATCTCATCTTTGCCAAGGGATCCTTTCAGAACTGCCCAGTGTTGTTGCAGGGCAGAATTCAGGTCTGAGAATGAAATAAACCATTAACTTCCTGACCTACTGCACCTGGGTGCTGTTCTGCTGGAGGGAGGGAGCCAGAAATTCCCTCCTCACCACCTTTGGAGCCCATCACCATTTTTGGTTCTCATTAATTGCCTCAGAGGAGTATGGAGGGCCCCCAACAGAGATCAGTGCCTGACACCGTTGATAGATACAGAGGGTGGGATTCCTCTCACCTAATTTTAGCTGTCTAAAGATTAGCTATCTAGTTTAAACTAGTCATCTAGACTCCCATTATAGTCAATGGAGAGAGATAGGCACCTTTGTGGTAAAATTTGTCAAGGGTCCTAGGTGATGAATCTAATGTGTGTGTTTAGGCCTGAATTCAGCAAAGTACTTAAGCAAACGCTTATCTTTAAGCACATGAATGATCTGATCTCTGTTAAGTGGAGCACTTCAGCATATTCTGAGTTTAAAGATTACCACAGGCCTAAAGTGCTTTGCTGAACTGCTGGGCATGGAGTTGGGCTTGACACAACAAAGCATGGCAGAGCAGAAACTAATGCACAGCATTGAGCTTGGAAGAAAGAGGGATTTGGGGAAGGGTGGACGGAGGGAAGACAATGTTCAAGGGATGGCTGAAACTCTCAAGTGAATAAAAGAGACTGGAAGGATTAGAAAGAGCCCTGCATGGGTATCTCTGATATCTGTGAAATTCCCAGAGCAGGTGCTCTGACCTCTGTGCTGCTGCCACAGAAGAACAAGGTGACATTCAATGCAATGGAAAAGCAACAAATCCAAAACCAATAAAAGGGAATTTAGCTTAAATCCAGGTGCAATGAATTTATGGACATCACCACCACAGGAAGTCACAGAGGGCTTAACAGTATCCAAAAAAGAGGCTGAATATCTCTGAGGATATCCAGAGAGTGACAAAAATAATACCAAGAGGGAAAATCATGGTGTGATTACTCAGCATCCTTCTTTAGGGCTTGAACCAGTTTCTAATGGCTAAAAATCAAGATGTAACCCACCAGGAAATGATGAGGGAGTGTAGGTAACCTCACAGAAGCCCCTGTTTGTATCCCTCACATCACTCAAGCTTTTTGTACCAATGACTGTCACATTCACACTGAACTGATGTGTGTGTCCATCCCTATAGCTGTTCTTTCGAACACTGGTATGTAAAAAGTCCTGTAACAGTTTCAGCACTTAAATAAACCCCTGAATTTAAATTTAAAACAAGCTACTCCTGCAATAAATGGGTGTTGGTTGCACTGCATTAGAAGAGGTTGGCTTGATGTTGTAAAGTTAGCCCAGTGAGACAACATCCATGTCTATAAAATACTCTGAATTATATCCCACACTTTCTAAATACCCTGTTCCTCTTCATGTTGGTAAAAGTGAGATCTTAATGATGTCCTGAAGTATGGGGCAGAAACATCAGCTCAGGCTGGGTCTGTATTTTTATGTGTGATTCAGGTTTTCATGCACTTCTATCTGTGCCCAAACCTGTCCTGGGTCTGTTGAGATGTCTTTCCTAGCAGTTATTTTACTAATGTTGGCATCATTCTGCCTACAAATTGATGACAGGTCACATGGAAGGGGCTTGGGGAAAGGAGGTTGCAGATACCAAACTCAGTGTAGGGAGAAAAATTTCAAAGGGGCAACAAGACCAGCAGAAAACCCAAATTAAATGCAGAAATTGAAATCCCACGGCAAAAAAAATCCCTTTCAATTGCACTACACAGCATTAGGAGCTTTCCACAAGAATGGGTGTTTTAGTAGTTTTAGTTTGGGACCTTATTTTATAACCATACTCTCCATATAAAGCACTGCTCTGAGAGACATTTCTCTCTTTCTCTCTCTTGCAGGAAGGACAAGTGATGCAAACATCTGGCAGGTCACCTTGCCTACAGCCCACATTACAAAACATCACAACAGAAGCACAAAAATTTGCCACGGCTCTTCAAATCAGGTGTCTCTGGTGCCGCTGGTTGGGACAGCACAAAGGCTGGAGAAATCTGAACTCTGAGGAATAAATTCCTCTATTTTCTTACAGAAAATCTCTGTGTGACAGAGTAATTTGCCCACGAGGCTCCAAATGGGAAACAAGCCTGAAAAACATCAGTATCTGGGGATTTTAGCTGTCTTGGTCCAAGAGACAGAGCAGACAGGGAAACCAAGATGATTTACTACTTTTTGTGGGGAAAAAAAAGGACACTCAAGCAGAAAGTCAGAGGAATCTTTGCATGGTCTGATACAGAACCACCTTCACAATCATTTTCTTTCTCTGTTTATACTATATTCCTTTTCTTTCCTTATGTGTGTGATACTTACAGGAAGCTGATTGAAGATGTTTTATAGTGCATGTCAGGAAATATTAATATCACCTTTTAATTACCATACAACACCCTGAGTGCTTTTACAGGATGTGGTAAGGGGGAGAGCTTTATAGATAAAATGAGTAATAGAGCACCTTTCAGTACCTAAGGCCTTTGGAGTGCTGAGCAGAAAATTAAATTCCAAAAAACCCAATCAATATTTCTAACACTAAAACATTGCTTCTAACTCTTTTGAATTGTCCCTCATTTCTTGGTATTTTGTTTTTCTTAAATGGTCTCCCTGGAGACAAGTGTCTGCATGAGGTTCAGAGCTTTTCCTTGAAATAGAAGAAATTGTAAGTTTTTAACTCCTCGTGCCTATGAAGGAAAACCTGAGCAATGTTTTTAACAAGCCAGAAGCTGAAGAAAAAGAAGTCCCATATTTTGCACCCTATATTTTTTTTCTGCATTTTCTAAGCTCATCTCATGTATTTGGACACCTGCCAGAGGAGATATGAATATACATTATAAATTATCAAAGTGCAAAGTAAAATAAATGTTTAGGCATTAGACTGGCAGAATTTGGAGAAGTATTCCTGGGTTTTGTTGGGCACCCAAGCAAAAACCTGGGTGCTGGAGCTGCACCGAGCAGCCACACACAGCAACACACAGGTCAACCCATGGTCACTGATTTCAAAGGACTTGGGGTCAGGTACAGCTAGCAAGCTCCATGGTGTCTTCTGCTCCTTTAAACTTCTTTCCTTCTGTAGAAGGTATTTCCATTGATTGATTAAAATCTTGGATCACTGGCCCAGGCTTACTGCACTGCCACATTGCAATGGCTAAGATAATTACTGCTTCAGCTCCCCACAAAGAAACGTGTATTTGTCTCTGCGTGGAGGGAAAAAATAACATATTTTCCCCAGTGATCAGCAATCCACATGGATTTCTAATAATCAAAGGGCTTCCTCTGGTTCAGCAGCATGTTGTAAAGCAAAGTTTATAATGTTGAAACAGTGATTGCTGGCAGCTTTCTTCCTAATTTCTTGCCTAAGTGCAGTGCAGAGACCAATTTCCCATTGTACTGTTACCTTCAATAAAAATTAGCATTCAGCTTGTCAGAAGTAGCTATCTCTCATGCCAAGCAGTGTCACAATCTTGAACACTCCACACTAGCACGGTTCTGTTAGATTTTTTCCAGCAGCAGGGCAGTTCCCAGAATAAAAGAGCCAAGACTCGACTCCCTGTAATTATTGACAGGCAAAACACATGTGCTTAACCAAAAGGCAGGCACAGAAGTACAGCCCAGGGCCAAGTTTAATGGTCTATTGGTGATAGTCTGTAACAAATGGACATTGGAGAGATCTGGGCACTGCCTGTGAAATGAATGAAAATGGCTCTTTAATTATGCATCAGCTGCAGAACCTGTTTGCAGCCAAGCCACTTAGAAGCTGGTGTTGGAAAGATCAAGACAAGAGTTTTCGTCCTGTGAGTTCTTGGGTGTGGTTGCAACTGTCTTGACACAGTCAGGCAAAGCCAAAGACTTTTCTGGTGGCTACAGCTGAGGGATTTGCCACTGTCACCTCCACGTACATAAGTTTTTTGCTCCTTCCCTCACCCTTTGCTGTCCTGCTCCCCCCTGGAGCCCCCACAGCTCCACAAGCTGCACAGCTTATGGTGATGTGGTCATGTTGACTTTGAGGAAAGTCAGTTGGACATTCCCAGTGTGGTCTACAACATCTGCTCAATTCAGGCCAGGTCCCAAAACCTGCCTTCCACATCCCATTGCCCACCCTGTGCCTGAGCTGGCTATTTTAAATATACATATTTCTAAGTATATGCAAGGTCTTTTGACACTGCAATTAGAGATGTGTGAGCAACCTGGGTGGGATCCATCTCATCCAATTTCAGCTTCTTAACACAGAGTTGTCTACCCATCTGGGCTTTCCCTGTCATCAATCGAGAGAGGTAAGAACAGCCAGAGGGTGATTCATCACACCTCAGTTATGGGCCTGATATGGTGAGTTGGCTTCTGGAAGCAGGTATAACTCCACAGGTTACAATGGGAGTCTAAACACCCACCTGCAGCCAGACAGCCAATTCTGAGACAGCAAAGGGAGAGGAAACCCATCCCATGTACCTGCTACAGTGGCAGGCACTGATCTCAGTGAGGGGCCCTCAGAGCTACTGGAATGCAATTAGCAAGATTCATAAATGTTGATAGGCACAATTATCTGTGGGAAATTAATTTTTTTGGCTCCTTGACTTCACAGAATTGCACCCCCTTGCATCATTTCCACTGCTGACTCCATAGCACTTGAACAAAATAAAATCAAGGGTAAGAAACATTTGTATTGGTGGGTGGTGTGTTTCTGGACATTGCCTGACCATGTCATAAGGCTGTGCTTGCTAAAGTATGGAATTTGACAACACTGATGATGGGTTGGTGGGCCAAGAGTTTCTCCCTTCATTTTCAACCCTTTCCTTTTGGGCAATCCTTAACATTGAGCAGTTCTGAAGTACGATTTCATTTACCTTCAATAGGAAGATCAGGAACCTGTGAATGGCCATATCCTGGCGCCATTACTCAGGAAAAAGCTTTCTTTGACCTGACCAAACTCTGAGTGAAGGACCTCAAGATTTGGTCCTTGTGAATAAGCTGTAATGGAAACAACTGTGGTTGAACTAATGTGATAAAGATCACCTTCTCAGAGGGCTTTTAATCAAAAAGATTGTCTTAGTTTCTATACAAGTGGGGCTTCTTTGTATAAGCCCATTGACTTTTTGAGTCTGTAAGGGATTCTCTAGGTATCTGACAGATTTTTCTCATCTAAAAACCCCAAATCTCTGATAGCAGACTACACTGAAGTTTAATCACTTCTCATCTCAAATGATCACTAAGCCTCTATTTTAGGGAAAAGAAACAAAACACCAACCAAGCAGGGATAACTATAGTTCATTCTAAATGACAGCTTGTGTAGATTTTTTGTCTTGTTTGAAAAATTTGCAAAACTATAAGGTTTTGAGAAGTGCTCATATTTGACCAAAATCCACACTGCAGAAGGAAGGGTAAAACTAAATTGACTTTGAGAGGAAAAGGATTAGGCCACAAGCAAGTACTTCTGAAAATCCCACACCAATATTTTTATCACTAACGTCTGAAGGGAACGTGGCAGACACTCACAATTCAGATTCACTTCAGATGTAGATCCCAAACTTAACATAATGAACTTGATTAATTCCAAGAAAATATAATTAGAACATGTTTATAGGCATTAAGCCATTCTGATGAAAGAAATATTTTTCAGCCTTATGAAGAACAAGTCGTAACAGACTAGTGCAGGTTTAAAAATCTCAATATGATTAATGAATCGGATTGTACTTCTGTCCGTGAGCAGAACAGTAATTTAATTCACTGGTGAATAGTAAGAGGACAAAAATTAACCAAACATCTACTACCTTCAAGTGCAGTAAAACTCAGTAGCCCTACAGCACTTGAAGCAGTTCTCCATTTAAACCATGTTTAAATGTTTATAACTTAAAAACTGAAGACATCCCTTTAAGCTGAATTAATTACACTGATAGAACTATTTTAGCCTTCAAACATCAAGGATGAACGTAGTGTTTCTATATTAGAGAACGATCTGGGCTTTCTGGATGTTATTTTGCAAGTTTTAGTCTTACCTCTGATAGTCTTAAAAAACAGACAGGCTGCTTAAGGCATTCCTCCCTGAAATCAGAGACAGCACAGCAGTCCATCCAACACGGCAAGTGAAAAGCTCTGTGAAGTCATTCCTAGGTTTAAAGTGTTGCTTTGCATCTGGCCATTCAAAGGAAGCTGTGGCACTTAGGGATTTTAAAGCTGGTGACTACAAAACCCGGTGAACGCAGCTTTCTGCGGTTGGCAGCGGGGAACAAAAGAAGAGCTACACTCCAGCTGGTTTCAGGAATTCAGCCCAGACTTTGACAGACTTTCAGGACTTAAAAGGGGGGAATGGGAAGGGAGAGCTGTTGGATCTGAGATTTCCAAAGGACTTTCTGACCCGGAAGGATTTCTGCAAGCTACAATAACCATTCTGCGGTAGGCTTTGACAAATGGGCTTAAATAAACAAGATGGGTAAAAGAAGTTACACTTTTTACCATTTTCTGGAGACAAAAGGACAGCCCAGCTGGAAGAAAGACTATCTGTTAGTTTGCAGTGGCTGATTCTCTTCAACTCACAAAATCTTTGGTAATTGGGAGGGATTCACAGAAGTTCAGCACATTCCTGATTTTTGTGTAACAGTGATAATGATGTTTGTGATATGCTTGGAAACTCTCATCACTTTACTTGTTCAAAGCACTGTATAAACATCATTTAATTAATAGTTGCTAAACAGTGCGTTATTCCAGTGGTTCAGATATGCCTTTGAAGGGTACATGAGTACTTAGATTGTATACTGTGAAACAATTTGATATATTTGTTCATTTTAATTAAGTTTTTCATGTTTACATACATGATACAAGGTCACAAAGCATGACTGCACAGGTGCTAGAATGGAGAGGAGTCACGGCGGCCCAAGGGGATATAGGGAGCTGTAATGGGATGAAGCTGGAAAGGAAAATTAGACAGACTATCAGACAGTGTTTGCTCCTGACTAAAAACCGAAAAACTCTTAACTGTGCACCAGGCTGTATTTATGGCAGTAACTGTGTTGGCCAGAATGATGCATGAGAAAGCTTGAGGAAAGCAAGTGAATTTCAGACACACATCCCAGAAATACCGTGGAAATATAAGGTCTAGTCCAAAGGACATCAAAGTCAATGGAAAGATTCCTACTGAACGCAAAGAGCTCTGGATCCCAGGTTTCCCTAGGGAAATCGTGAAGGTGTCATTTCTGGCTCATTTTAAAGTTAAAAAAAAAAAATACTGGAGGAGTAGTCTACACTAACAGGGATCACACCAATTCTGCTCTTGCATAGCCCAATGATCAAGTAGCTGGTCCATCTCAGCCTTTCTCCCTTATTTTTTGTATTTTCATTAAAACTGAGTTAGATGCATTTAAGTCCAACCAGAGCTACTCACCTAGTAACAACCTAGTAACAGTTGACAAAACAGTTGTTTCCAAAAATTGGTCATAAAAGGCTATTACAGCAGACAGAGCAAATGGCCTGAGAACAATGAGTCTTGCCTGTAAGTGTAGTCCTTAAATAATGACACCAAGGTCACATCTGTCACAAAAAGAACAATTCGACTGCTGTCCTTTGTCTGCCATCATCTTCTGCATTTGGTTCACTGAACAAGAGAAGGAAGTCTACGTGGTTGTTAGAAATTACTGGAAATGTCCAGTGGTCTTTACTCTAGATTTTAATTCTTCCCATAATACACTTATCAGAGATAATCAGGGAGGAGACAGTTTGTCTCCAGTGTTTCTCCAGAGATTTTGACCCCTTCAGGTCCTGGATTCCACCCCTCTGACCATTGCTAAATATGAAGTCTATCCACCGAGTACAGTGGTGTATTTAGCCACACTCATTTACAAAGCTTTTTTCCACTCTGTTCCCAGCTTCCAGTGTTCCCTCTGATCTTTTTCCTGCACTGAAATATCTTCCTGAGTTATTTTTTTTTCCTCCTGTCTGTCCAGCAAAGCCCCAAAGTCTGCCCTCATACACTTACCATGGGAGTTTCTGCAGGACACTCAACTTACTAAAATGTGTGGAATTTCTTGGTCCTACTAGTTAGAACATGATTTGGTCTTCATTCAAAGTGAAAGGCAAATATTTGTCTGGCAAGGTGACTCTAAGCATTTACTATGTGTTACTTATCCAGTTGAGTCTTGGCAGTTCTCCCTACCTTTGCTCAGACTGACTCTCCTCTCCTTTACTGTTTTTATGCTCAGATACACTCAAGTAAAGCTCCTCCTGACTTGCTCAGCTGCTGAGACAAGCAATGCTAATTTCCATTCTCTCAGTGTGGGGTGTAACACTGCGTTCCCATTCATGCCTTCACCAGCTGAAGCACAAATATCAGTCCTTCCTACACACAAAAATGAATGTGTTAAAGACCACAGCTAGCTCAGGCAGGACAGTATGGGGCCCATATAAGTACTTTGCTGGATAGACAAGACCGAGTCCTAAAATGGGATAAACTTTCATCTCGCTTTTCACGAGGATAGTACAGCCACTTCTCTCTGTGAGATCTCACATGAAGAAATTAGCTCTTGTGAGCATTTCATTCCCTCCACCCTCATGAAGGACACTTCTTGGCACGTTTCCAACCATGCTAGAAGATTGCTGAAGCCTCCTGGAGGTGAGCCAAGCCATGTCACATCCAGGGGGCCCACTTTGCATTTTTGGCTTGTATGTGATTTTTGTTTTCAGCTATGGTGGATAAAGTTTTCAAGTATATGATTCATTGGTGCTCTGTGTCAAGCCTACAAATCTTTGCTTCTTCCCTTGCTCCTAAATTATATGCCAGCCAAGGCCAGAAAGGCAGGATTGTCATTCAGAGGCTTGCATATGGCTCTAGTGAAAATTGCTTAGTAGGGGGTGATGTGACTTTATGATACCTATGCTGTCAGCTGAGGAGGGCTTTTTATAGTTAAATGTGATGACAACTGCACCCTATTTATATCAATGAACTTAGGCATATCAAAATAGTAACATCAAGAGGAATATCCTGGGCAAAAAAAAAAAAAAAAAATCACACTGCTCAGTTTACGCTTTAAAATAAATATTTCTTTAGCTTAGAACTGATCACTGGCTACAAACATTGGAGAAGTGTTTCAGGGCTCTGACTCCACCCTGAAAACAAGAGTTTGGGTCTTGGCTCTTTCAGGGCACACATGGATATATGTTGCCATCCCTACAACTAAACATACACAGTACCACCGGACATTTCACTCTGTCTCCAGGGCAATTTGAGCAGAAAACAACCATTAAGAGAAGAAAACTTGTAATTTTGTGGTTTGTATCACCCTTAACATTATTATTATTATTATTACCATGAAGGGGGTGCAGTGCCTCTGTCCTCCAAAATTTTTGGAGTACCCTCTCTAAGCCAGGATGAGTGCATTTTCACCAGCTGAGGGCAGGGTGGAAGGAGCGTTTCTGGAGGCCCAGCATCCCCTTGTACCATGGAATTTTTGGGGGTGTCGTTAGGCCATGCTGAAACGAGAAGCAGAATTCCCCAGCTCTCAGCTTTCACCCTCCTCCCGAGAGGATCCCGAGCAGCTGAGCACAGTCGAGTGCAGGGCTTTTAGACACATTTCATGTGATGGAGTGGACAGGCTGGCAGGACCAGCACGCTGTTGCTTGTGGTCCCAGAAGTGTTATCCACTGCTTAAGCCATTTACTTACCTCCACGCTTTGGGAAGATTCACCTTCTTCCCACAAGGCTTGCCTGAGTTGCTGAAACTGAATTCAACTATTAATAGTCACATTTTCTCTTTTGTACCCTGTGGTATGATTACCAGAATTCAGTCTGCTCCCAAATCCCCCTTCCCACCAGTTCCCACAACTTTGGAACAGTTTAGAGGTCACTCTGCATTTTGCTGTATTGCCCTAATTACTACTCAGCACTATAATTGATACGTTAAAGCCTATTAAAGTATGGAGCCGAGCCACTGCTTTACAGTCACTGCACTTGTAATGCCAAAAATCACTTACAGTTTGTTTCTGTGCTTCATTTCAGCTACTTTTAAATAAATGTCTCTCCCCAGGACCTGGACGATGCGAAAGGGATTTAGTCTCAGAGTGTGAAAGTTGCAGCCTGCAGCACCAGAAAAAGAAAGCGTTCTTACAAAGCTATTCAAATGGATTTCCCTCACTGATTGCTTCAGCCAAAAGTAAATTATAAACCAGACATTATCAAAGAAAATCGCTGTAGCACATTCCAGTTCATTTCTCTGTACAGCGAGGATTTGAATGCAGAGGTGCAGGCCCTCGGTCACATTTTCATATTTCCCAGGCAAACTCACACACTAGAGCAAACTTTATTTATATATGTATACTTTAACTATCACTTCTGTTATTTATTATGGCAGAGGATGCCTTCAGGACATTCCTGAGGGGATGAGCTGTCTGGCATGTGTATAAAAATGAAGCAGCAAAATCAAGTACAATTAAACTTAGCAGAACTATTAAAAGCCTTAGACACCCAGCAGTCAGGCAAGGCTACTGCAGGACATGTCTAAAAGCTCATGAATACAAGATAAGAGGGGAAGGGTCTGCCAAACGCCAAGGTGAAATGTGTGTTCTTGTATATCATTTCAAAAGAAATACTGGAAAACAGAGGGAAAGCAAGAGAGCTCAAAGGGCCAATCCATCCCAAAGCAATTTATGTCAGGGCAAAGAGTAACAAGGAGAAAATATAAATGATGAGATAAATACAGTTCAAATCTATTAGAGAATAATGTTCTCAAAACCTAGGAAATAAAGGGGTTTCTCCAGGATACACAAAATTCCACAAATACAGAAGCACTAAACAAAGTCTACCTATTTCAAGAGAATTAAATGCTCTGCAGCTGAGACCATGCTGGGAAAACCAAATCCAACTGAGTTCTTTATAAGGAAAGAGTTTGGCCAAAGTTTTCAAAGGCATCTCAAAAGTTGCTGGGCACTTCTATTCTGGCACATGAACGGGCACACACAGATTAACAGGGTTTGTTCTGCCATTCTGTTTGTTTCTTCCATCTCAGTCTTTGAAGGAGGCATTACACAAATGGAAATAAATCTTCATCTGTGTGGCATTTACCCCACAACAAGAGTGTCAGGTGCACCAGGTAACGTGTGGACTTGTCTTCCCAGCCTCAGGACAAATCTGGACTGACACCCCACAAGACATGGAGCTTCAGAGGGGCTCAGCTCCCTGCCTTGTAGCAGCATCTGTGTGTATTTCTCTGGTGCCACCCTCCAGAGAGACAGAGAGAGAGGGGACAGAGAGAAATTATTTCTAAAATCAGTGGGGGACTATTGGGTCTGATACCTGAGAGAGCAGGAGGCTGGAGTTCCCAGCACTGTGTTTCTCAATTCCTGTAGCTTTGTAGTTCTCACAGGGCTCAGCAAATGTGGATCTGTTTCATCTTTCAACTATGACCTGGATTTGGCCTCCGTGAAGGAGAACCTGGGACATGCAAAAGCTCTACAGCAGCTGCATCTTCTACAGCACAGGGAACTGCCCCGCTTAGAGGACCAAAGTGACAGCCATGAAGGAAAAAGCACTTTTAAAAAGAGAAAGCCCCATGGCAGGGGCCATGTGAGGGATGTGTGCAGCCAGCGTGTCCATGTCCTGTCTGGTGGGCCACTTGAATGAGGACAGTGCAGTTGCCCTGCAGTTGGACAACCACCCTCCTCTTTGCCCATCCCTCAGCAGACTTTCTCCTCTTTTCCATTTCACTCCACAGTTCTTGCAGATGCAGTGTGGACCACAGGTCTGGATTTAACATGACAGGACATTCCCAGTGACAAAATGATGCCCGAACAACCTCAGTCTCTTTAGATCTGACTCCATTCCAGATGCAAACCTCTACAGCTGTATTACATATCCAAACTCTGCATATCACACTCAAGTCTCTGATAAGGAAACAGCTGCTTCTGCAACTCTTGCCTTTGGCTGTAACCAGGACATTATGACAGTTCAGCTCCCACTAAATTCTCCCTACCCTTAGCACCCTTGGGAGAGTATCCAACTCCTCTCCCATCTCCTAAAAGAAGGAGGATTTTATTGTGGATCCATGAGAAGAGGTAGGTCTCTGCTGGTGGGGTACAGATCAGCTTTCTGAAGATCATAGTGTTTGAATACCCAGCTCTCAGCTTACTGGGAGGTGCCATCGTAGCTTCAGGAGTGCATGGGACTGACAGCCTGCAATATGTGCCTTATCCATCATTCTGCTGCACAGGAGCTCTGAGCCAGCCTCAGCCAAAGTCAATAAAGTGCCATGCAGGCTCAGGATAAATTTCAACTGGAACAGCAGTAATTGTGTCTGTCACCCTCTGAAAGCAAAACCTTCTGACACTGCTCAAGGACCTTTAAACTCCAGGGCAGACTGGCCATGGAAAATCCTCGAACTGAATAAGATTGTCCCAAGGAGCTACTGCAGAGCCAGCGGGCAGGAGATCCAAACAATTTGTTCCATTTGAGATATACTCAGAGACTTTTCCATGATTACTTCCAAACCGGACAAGGACAAGTCTTTTCCTGCCATCTGAAATACATTCGACCACTGTAATACTGGTTTAAGGAAAGAAAGGAAAAAAAAAAAAAAAGAACCCAATAAAAACTTACCCTGCAGTTAAGCGGTGCCCAGGAAACATTGTGGAAAACAAATTTTGTCATGTGAGCACCGGAGCACAGACTGGTGCTTTTAACCAACAAGATGATTGTTGTTCTAAGCTGCCTCTCTTCGTGCCCTTCAAATGGGCTATGGATTGAAAAATTAGTAGTTAATAATAAAATGTCAAAGGTTGAAGGAAGTGCAGGTTCCTCCACATAGCTGGGTCCCTGTTTGGGAGTTTCTGAGCAGTTTTCCACATCCATTTGCTATTCAGCCATGCTGCCAAAACGGCCAATAAATGGAGCAGTCATAGTTGTGCTTTTTGTGCTATTCATCCCCGGTCACTCCACATCGGACAGACGCAACTCATTCATTTCATAAGGCCACCAAACAGAAGCCGGGTGGTGAAGGCATCCGGTCCCTGCTGAGTTGGCTCAGGTCTTCCTCACGATGAGGGTCTCCACACGCCACTATTGGCCCCTGGTTTTAGAAATTTGTGTTCCTCTCTTCCAGTTAATGAAACAGAACCACATTGTCAAGGAAATGCTCGCAGTGATCTAATAGGTCATTCCTATCTTTAACTTGTATCATTCAAAATAGAAGGAAATTATTTTCCAATCGTTTGAAAGTTCGCATTGTGAGCAAAATAAAGCAAAGTTCACTAACCTTTCATTTGCTTTGTGAGTTTTTCCTCTTATGGGTATTTAAAGAAATCAGATGTGACAATCCTGGACAATTAAAGTCTTTAGGAAAGGTCAAAAATCTCCCCAAAATAGAGAAAATGTAATGTTTCCAAAAGGCTGCTAAATCCTTTCCAGTAGATTTTGAAATAATAATAATTTAAAAAAAAAAAAAAGCTCTCTGTTTCTCTGCCAAGTGCCACCAAACAAATCCGTATTAAAGCCAGAATCCTCTCACACAGGCCAGTGCTGCACACTAGAAAGATAAGTTTCCTGATCTGAAAATTAATCTGAGTCATGTCTGCATTTTAGCATTTGTGAGGAGCACTTTTGTAATACTGCTAATTCTCTGATTAGTCTGACAGGACTTTTTTTTTCCCAGATAAAGAGATTCTGTAACGCAGCAGACATTACCACATTGTCTTTGTGCTGTTGTAACTGCAGTGGGGAGGAATTGCAGGCTGGGATTTTCAAGGGCACATCAGCCATTCGGTTCCAGCTGAAACTCCACAGAACTGGGCACCTACCCCATCCTGTAACCATCACACTCCAGCTCTCCAAAACGTACAGCAGGGATTTCAGCCTCTTCTGGCACAGATTCCTGAGCTAACCTCACCTCTTACGTTAATAATATCAAGTTTTTCCTTCTCCAGCAGAGAATGGGGCTGGATGAAATTCAGCTCTGGCTTGCTAAAGTCCTATTTTGAGAGCTCACATGAGACTCTCCTCCTAGAAGAATGAAAAGGGTCTTTTCAGCGTCCAGCTATTGTGCATATCACAGCAGGTGAAAGCAGCGTCTACAGCTCCCTCCTTGTTTTCCATGCAAACTTTCACTGCATCATTTCTCTGGAGGCTTAAGGAATGGTGATGGGTGGGAGAAGGGAGGAGAACAAAAGGATGGTCTATCTACAGATGCTTGGGAAAAAATTCAGTGTTGGCATCTCGAAACTTAGTGGTCCTGTGTGTGAGCACCTCCACGAGGAATTGACAAAGCCCAGGACTTACTGAGAACGCAGCGAACCAGTGACATGACTTTGCTTAATGTTACTTTCCTACAGCATCATTCCTGGATGAAATAAAATAAAAGCAGAAATGTTCAGCCCTGAGTCAGAAGCAGCTCTGTCCTTAGGGCTACACCATCATGTTGTGTCCTGGCAATCCAAATGTAGCTGACATTACCAGAGAAAAATGGAAATTTAGAACAAAAGACACAGGCAGACCTATCCCCACACATGGGAAGGGTAAATCAGAGCTCAGTCCAGCTGTGAGCCCAGGCCTCCAAACAGATTATTGCTCCAGCTTTCTAAAAGCTGACAGTCACTGAGGACATTGAGCAACATGGTATCCCCTTTGCAACACAGGGTCTCTGATGCAAGGGATGTATTTTGGTTTGCAACCATTTGAAGTCTGCTCACTGGTCTCACTATTAACTACTTGTGTCAAGGAAGCTCGCAGAGACCAGGCACAAAAGGCAGGGACCCACCTTACCTTGAAGGTGACAGCTCTTCACCCCAAGAACAAGCCTGAATGACAAGTAAAGTGGGAGAGAGAAAGAATTTATCATAGTGTCCTAACTAATTATTCTGTAATGGAAAATTGGTACTTATTGCCCCTCTAGACATTTTCCAAAGTTGTTTTTTTTTAACTACCTCTAATCCCACTCTGGTTACCAGGAAGCAAACCAGCTGGCTGCACCTACAGTGCACACAGTTAATGTCTGACACAGTCACTGAAGCCAAAATTTGTCCCCGAGTGCCCTTCCACCATGAACTCATTTGTGGCAACCTGCTTAATGGCAAACTGGTTTAGACCAACATCTGCATGGCAGAGATCGCCTCTTGCTTGCCCTGGTGAGGCCAAAAGGGATGCATTCCTACAGTGACTCAGCAATAATTCCATCATGGATATTTATTAACCGCGTGCTTGGCAGCGACCGGTGATGTCAGAGGTCCTTGCAGCGATTGTCATTATCAGCACAGCACAGCACTGCTGCTCTTTGGATTCCTGCTCCTCCACCTGCCTCTCCCAGGAGAGGTTTCTGCAACATGTGATTTGCACTCCCTGCCCCAGATATTGCAGAACAATTACATAGGTTGCAGCATTTTTTTTTATTTTTTTTTTTTCAAACGTTGCTAACCTTCCTGCTGTGACTGGGTCACGAAAATATAGACACGCTACCATTTAGTAGGGCAGCCATGAATTCGCCCTCTGCCTAAGTATTTTTGGAAATGTTATTGGCTCAGCAGGGAATTAGAAATGAATAAAGGAAATGTATAGAAACACTGACAATACCTGATAGACAAACAGGCCACGCAAACACAGTTCAATTGGTTAATTACTGCTTTCATGAAAAGCTTATGCAATAATCCATTCTTTTCATAATCCTATAAATATATTTTTTCTCTATAGAACTTGCTTTTATTGGGTCAACAGGAGTTTAGCCATGGATTTTAAATAAAGAGCAATTAGACCTAAATACAATATAAAGTCCTAGGAAATGTAGTAATATCTTTCTTCAAAAATGCAAGTGCTATATAAAACAAAATAAAAAAGTTTACTTTCAATCAGATGATCTCAGTACAAAAATGTGAAGCATAAAAAAAAAGCCCCAAGAAAATATTTCAAAGAAACTAGACCCCTGGGAAGATTAAAAGTGCAGTATAGTAGGAGAATGATAACAGGATTGGCACAAAATAGGAAATTATAAATATAGACCAGTGGTTGTCAGCCTCTTCTCTGCCATGATCCCATACTTCAAGAGAGAAAAATTTGGCACCTTATCCATGTAGCCATCAAGAAAAGCTGTGTGGTTGCCTGTTCCCTGGGGATGGAGAATCACAGATCCCATGCAGAAGATAAAGAAGCAGAACCCCTTGGAAACCCAGATGTAGCTGCACAGCATTTTGGAGGACTTACCTAGGTAGTTTCTTAATTATTAAAAATAATCTATCATCCAAGCTACAACTATTGTTGCTTAAAAATGATAATACCAGATAATAGGCCCCTAAGTTATTTAGATATCTTGGGAAATGTTAACCTCAGATCTCAAGACCTATTTTCAAAAGAGGGCTGGAAATCAGGACTGCCTTGCTGACAGGACGATCAGCAGCTGAGAACAGCCCAACTCTTTGTGCCGTGGTTCAGATTTCAAAGTCCGTGAGAACCAGGCTGATGACTACCTGTGCCACTCCAAATCATGTCATCAGGCACCTAAAGCAATTAGGACCCTACATGCCAGGTATCACCAAAGCAACCTCATCATCCAAGTTTTGTCTCAGCAGCATCTCTTATTTCCTTGCCTTGGTCTCATCCTGCCTCAGCTGCAGAGGCAGCTGTTGACCTGCACCCTCTGGGGAATCCTCTCCTTCTGTCCCAGAAGATGGCTCTGAAAACATCTCAGGTTGGCTGTTCCTCTGTTGTTATTGGTTTGCTGATAGAGAAGGAGGCTGACCTAGCCACCTGCATAACTAAAAATACATTTATAGGAACTCATATTCTTAGTCAAGGGGAAGATGACCATGCAACCCTTCTGTAACTTAGTTCAGCTTTCACTTCTGTCCTTCCCCTCTTGTTTCCTTCAGTCGGCATCAAGGAGTCTCAGTTAGAAAGTTAGAAGATGCCACAGGCTTGTTAATTTCAAAGGATTTTATGGCAGTATCTTCACTTAAATACCAGCCAGGTTCTCCTCAGTGGTCTTACCCAACTACCTGAAGTGTCCAGTGAATATAAAAAAAACCCTGGGAAGGCACTCTTCATTCAGAGAAAGTAGATTTGCATTTTGATTTTCATGACCCAGGACGGACAACACGGTTATCACTCAAGTGTCAGAGCTGTCCTCCTGCATGGGGAATGTCCATGAATATGAAATGCACCTTCTTCCCCTGTGGAGCTGTGTGATCCAGTGCCACCTTTGCTCTCTCTTTTGGTGGAAGAGGTGTTGGTGTCAGTTGTTTTAGGCAGACTGGGAACCAAATCTCAAATCCCTTGCGACCAAGAGATCTTCTGCAAAGACTTCCCCTGCGCCTTGCCATGCTGCAGGAAGTGAATGGGACTGACTCCATATGAGGCTTCTCAGAAGTGTCCCCAGCCTTTCAATAGAGCAGGGCACAGAGATGAGAACTTCAGCAAGGAAACAGAAAAGATCATCAAAATGCTGGTAGGGTCCCCCACTCCCCCACACAAGATAGAAAGGACTTTCATGCATACAGTGATTGTTTTCTTGTCCCTGACTCAGATGGCAAAACACAAAGCAAATTTTCACTGTCTGGCCAAACTTGGGTGGGCTCTGTCTCCTCCCAAAGAGGGAAATGTTTATTGAGGAACAGACCTTAATGGTGTCTTTAAGTGGTGTTTGAGTGAACATGACTTAGGGACAGCTGGGGAGAGATTCAACAACTTACCAGGTAGTGCTGGAGAGAGCCAAGGCTGCTTCTTTCTCCATAAACTGTTTCAGGGAGATGGCTTAAAAACAGGTGTTTCCACTACTTTGCTCATCACCGCTCCGAGGAACATTCCTGGCATTTCTGTTTCCTCCAGCAGGCTGGGTATGCAGGGAGCACCAGAACACCCTGTCCAAACACCTGCCTGGGATGAGGCTTTCCTCCACCATTGCTTGTGACAGGTCTTCTCAGGCTGTCTGTGCTCTGCCAGCAGGGGATTTGGGCCTTGACCTCTAGACCTGGAGCACCCAAGGAGCTGCCATGACCCTGAGATTAGCTCAGTTGGTTAGAGCTTGGTGCTATTAACACCAAGGTTGTGGGTTCAGTCCCTGTATGGGCCATTCACTTGGACTCCATGATCCTTGTGGGCCCCATCCAACTCAGAATATTCTGTGAAATGTGAGGGTCTTCCCCTCGCTGTCTTTTCTTCCTCACTCCACTGCTCCACCATGTCCAAACCATATACGGAAGACCAAGGCGATGAAAGAGGCCACTGGAGGCTTGGGGACTACTTGACCTTGAGTGTTATCTTCTGCTACCAGGGAGGTGGTGACATCTTACACTACTTGGATGCAATTCACCAAAAGATGTCTGTTACCCTCCTGAAGGCTGTGAGGATTGCTGAAAA
Organism: Lepidothrix coronata; assembly: GCF_001604755.1. NCBI lineage: Eukaryota > Metazoa > Chordata > Aves > Passeriformes > Pipridae > Lepidothrix > Lepidothrix coronata. The sequence goes on along the minus strand of NW_016690221.1, from coordinate 2,818,469 downwards.
GAGGGCACTTCTGCCATCAGTTTTTAAGGTGCACTTGTCCCTGAGATCATGATATGGTTGAACAGGTTTTCTAATTTATGTCTAGTCAGAATCAGAAGAGAAACCTAGGCAAATACGAATAAATTATGGTCAGCACACTTAGCTGGCCTGTGGACTGTTAATGATTTTCTCTTGTTCTGTTATATTCATTCATCCATGAGGTGCTTTTTGTGGTTTTACAATAGAGCCTCCCTGTTCTGCAGCCTCTCCAGTGGATTTATATAATTCGTATCAGTGAAATTTTCATGTGTGCTAATACATGAGACAGCCAGAGATAAGAAAGAAAGTTTGCTCGGGGGGAGGAAAAATACCATCGGCACCAGACTTAGATGTTTCACTTAATAGCTTTCCTGGAATATACCCATCGTGCCAACAGGAGATAGTAGCTCCAGTAAAGCCATCTCCTTCACACAACATATGGGAGCACAGAGTGTGGGGAAGATGAATTCTTAGGGCTACCTTTTGAAATGTAATAGGATCGCCTGGCTCGCTCAGCCGTGCTGCCTGTTACCGATTTAAGAGTAGAAGAATGAAATGCATCTGTGTGTATCCTTTTCCACTGTGGTAAATACTTTTTTCTGCAGCCACCACTCTAATCACACCGTACACTGTGCTCTGCTCCCCACTGAGAGCTCCCAGCCACCCCGTTGCTGATCTGCCACGGGGGCAAAAGCCCTGGGATCAACACTGTCCCAGCAGCAGATGGGAAGGGTGAGAAGTCATAAAATCACAGAATGGTTTGGGTTGGAAGGGATCATAAAGATTATCTAGTTTTAACCCCACTGCCATGAGCAAGGACACCTTCCACTAGACCAGGTTGCTCAGAGTCCTGTCCAATTTGGCCACGAGCGTTTCCAGGGATGGGGCAGCCACAGCTCCTCTGGGCAGCCTGTGCCAGGGCCTCACCACTCTCACAGGGAAGAATTTCTTCCTAACATTTAATCTAAATCTGCCCTCTGACAGTTTAAAGCCATTACCCCTTGTACAGTTCTTACCTTCCCCTCCTAGAGGACCCTGGCCAGGACACAGAACTGGGTGACCCACACACAGAAGAGCAGCAGCCATGGGGAGAGGCATCACTCTGGGCCCCTGCCACCTCCTCAGCTCTGAGACTCCAGGCTTTGCTCTCCTCACCTGCAGTGACCCTGGCTGTGGGGTCCCCTCTGTCCTGCTCCTTCCTATCTGTTCAGGTCCCCTCCCAACCACCACTGTCCTCTATTGTGGGTTTTTTCCCCCCTTTTCTGATCTCTTCCCTCTCTATATCATTTTTCTCCCACTTCACACATTCCTTCTCTCCTTTCCACTATTATTTTTCCATCATTCTTCCCTCCTACCTCACTCATAACATCCTCTTCCAAATTTCACCCCAAGGCATATGGTCTCACTGGAACTCTTAGGAAGGAAAGAATGACTGGGCTTGTAAAATACAGTTAAATCTCTGCTCAGGCACATCTTTCCTCTTTCTCTTTCCTCTCCCTCTCTTCCCTGAACACTGCAAGCTGTGGGGGCAGAGACATGATTTTCCTGCATATCTGCTGGCACACACTGCACACTGTTGTTCTACTGAGCTGTGAACCTCCCCAGTGCTGTAGTAAAACCAAGTGGCTTAGACAAGGGATACGGTGGATATATTTGCCTTGTTTCTTGGAAACCTGAAAGCCAAAAACCTGTTTAGTAGAAAATGGTTGGACATTTTTGCACTGGGAACTGGAGGAGGGAAGAACTTTCAGCCAAAAAAATATCAGTTTTCTGCTTGAAAATGGACATGTAACTAAAGCAAATACTAATAAAAATGTTCAACTGACAATACAGTTTTCCATCTTGACGGAAAAATTTCCAGCAGCCTTAGCACAGTATTTTGTATAACTGAAAATCAGTTTATAGTATCATGCTTATTTTCTGCGGGTTATTTATGTACAGAAACCAAATCTTTTGTGGCTTTCTCTTGGTATGAAATGCTTTTCCAAGATTAGTCACCATAGCCAGCCTTCATGATTGCAAATATTTATCAGAAATCGGTTTAAGATGAAAACATGAAATGTGAGGTCCTAACAGTTCATTAGATTTCTAATACTGAATTCTTCCAGAATGTATGATTTTCAGTAAGTAATGAAGCTTCATATAATTGTTTTAAATTCTTTAGGTCCCACCCTCAACCCCCCAAAAATCTTGAGAAAATCTCATTTCACAGTTTCCCATAAAACCAGGTGCAAAACAGCTGCTTTGGGCATGGAAGGATTCCTGAAGCCCTTCATTGGTATCAGTAGCCAGTGAAAAACCATGAAATCGAAGGGATTTTGATAGGTACATTCCCAATCCTTCAGGAAGGTGCAATGGAGGATAGTATGGCAGAGCTAGTGTTTCCCACATTTGCAGGAAGGATGTTCACGCAGTCTAGTTTTCCGAACTCTGTGAAATATTGCAGAAATGGCTTCACTTGCCCCTGTGTTATTGTTGAAAACACCCTCAGGTTGCTCTGCAGGGCTGATATGGGTTACTGCACTGACATCCCAGAGCTCACTCAGACCATCCACTGGAGAAAGGAACTTACCAGTCTTCCTTAATGACTGTCACTAAGATAAATGGCTTTGGCTATTTTGTGTAGCATTTGTGGGTTGCTGCTGCCTTCCCCATCCACCTTCCACTGAATCCCTTGTTCATATATGTCAAATAAGACCTTAGGTAAGGGGGGAGGGTTTTAACTATAACTGTATCCAGAGCCAATTAAAGACGAAGTCCCTCCATAATTCATCTTCTTCAGCACTATTTGGATTGATCACCAGGTTTCCTTCCACTGATTACCTGTCTTACTATAAGCCTTGCTTTAAAATTGTTCTCTCCAGACAGGTTCCACAGGAACCATAATTTAATTTAGGTGATTCAGTCCTAGAAACATTTACCACCTATGCCCCATTCTTCCTCCACCAAACTGAGTTCAGTGGTTTCATGGGAATATCATTTCAATGACCATGTTTTCATCCACCTGGAGAAAGAAAAGGGTGAGATCATGTAATGTAATAAAGCCTGTAAAATTAATCTTAAGTCACTGAGGAGGCAAAAGAAGCAGCTGCAGGTTGCAGGTTGTTAGCTTTTGGGGGTTTGGGTTGTTTTTTCTTTATTAGAACTCCATTGAACTACCTAGTCTTCAGTATTGATTTAAAAATATGCTGTTCTTAACTACAGGTTAGGCATTTCACTCACTATGTATAGCACTTGAGGAAGACATAATGATAAGTGTTTAAAGAAGTCAAAACAGTGAATCAAACATTGATACTCAGAGAATGACAGTTCTTTTTTCAAGCCCTTCTTTAAATGAATATTTTAAAGAACACAGTGCAAATTACAACAGCTTTAGCAAGACAAGTCACCTACTGGGACAAACCCTGACTCCACTGTACTATAAAGGATGTTTTCCAGGGCCAGGGGGGAGATGGTCATTCTGGCTACAAGACTGATACCAGTGATATTCCTACTGTGAAGAAAGTATTCAGTTTTCATCATTTGCTTAAAAAAGTACCGTTTTGTTTTAACAAATGGGAACATAAATGAAAGATATTTCTGTGTGCTCTGCTTACATGAATATTTCCCAGTGTTTTTATATCCCAGTTCTCTAAGGAATAATGTTTTCAATTTCCTTCTGAAATGTAAAATAAGACCTCTGGGCTTAAGGACTCCAGAAATGATAGTTCTTACTTGCCTTCTATTTAATTAGCATGAAACAGATCATGTAATCATTCAGGGATAAATCCTGACCTCTCTGGAGGGAGAGGAGAGAAAAGAAAAAAGGAATTTTCTTCCCTTGTCAATAGCAAACAAACAAATGCGGAAAATGTAAAGGGATGAACTGGCATTTACTGTACTATTGAAATGTCAACCTCTACTCAGAGAGGCAAGCTGGTGGAAGAACCTGACCAGCAGTTGGAGAAGGCATTTAAAATGCTGCTCCACATGCTTTATGCCATTAAGAACCATAGAATCATTGAATGGTTTGGGTTGGAAGGGACCTTAAAGTTCAATCTTACTCCGAGTAAACAAAAGCATTCAGCTGCTAAACAAGAGGCATTTACCTTCCACTGCCTGCATTACCTCCATATTCCAGATCAATTTTTGGTTAAGAAAAGTCCACAGATGATGAAGAACCATTATATAACTGTGTCCACAGGCAAGGCAAAACCTTGGCCCGGTGCTCTCAAAACTGTCAGTATCTATTGACACTTCTCACATTTTTCCAGCGAGAAGCCTGCCTCTGGAAAAGCAAGCTGCAATGCTAACACAGCCCATAATTGGTTAGAGACGCACAGCTGAGCTTTCAAGCTCACGGACTCTGGAGACCAGAGCACAGGGACTAAACCCCGGACGTTTTCCATGAGCAATTCTCCCAGCCAAAGCCGTGCCCCCTCCTTTTCCAAGGGGACAACAGAACTGACGACACAGGAGGCTTTCTTCACAGCTTGGGTCAGCTCTGAGCAGGGGAGGTTGGAAAGCAGCTTTGAGATGCTGTTGTGTGTGGAAAGGATTACTTTAAATACCACTATTACACCGCTTGGGTATCGTTTGCTTTAACACTGGGTAGCGAGACCTCTCCGGATACGGAACAGGTTTAGCGCTGACCGCAAAGAGGAGCCTGCTCCTCAGTCTGCCTTTGCAAGAGCTGCATACTGTTTTTGGCCCAGGGATTTTTTGGATGTTGTAACCCTGACCTGCTGTTCCCCTGACTCCAAATAGCTGTTCGTGCCCATGAAGTGCAAGGCGGGTACAGAGCCAGCCAGCCCGGCCTGCAGCAGGCTGCGTTTATTTTTCCCAGGAGAGGCTACCACAGACTATAGATGCAGCAATAAACATCTGAAATGCCAGGAGAGATGCTCTACTAAAATGCACGAGGGTAAGGACATAAATGAGTGGAACAAGCAGGTACTGGAGGAGCAAATTAGACACTTGGCTTCCTGTAGCTAATTTAAATGGGAAATGGGAGTTGTTCCAGGTATTCAGTAAACAGGCTTGCAAATTAGCTTCCCACAGTTTCCTTATGCTGCTGTACATGCATAAAAAAACATGTACTGTGGTTCATTGCTTTAACTCACTTTGTCTCCAAAATCAGTGAATTTTCCCATTATTTTAATTTTTTTGGCAGAAATGTTTTCATACCTGGTTGTTAGCAAATAGGGTAGGAGATAACTGGAAGCGAGCACTGAGCTGTTAATAACCAGGTAGTCAGATTCTTTATTTGTGAAATGTTTCTTGAGCCTGGTGTTACCAGGGGATACAAAACTGCTTTTCAGTAGCTGATATCTCCCTGTATGAGAGAGAGAGAGGCTCAGAACAGCTTCATACCTTCATCCCCTTCTTTAATTCCATATGAATTAAGTGGAGGCCAGTGCAGGCTCCAGAGGAGAAGCACAGGGGGAAGGGAACTGCTTCCCAGAACCAAATCAGCTCCTGTTCATGGGGAAAAGGGGGTCTGGAAGGACACCTACTATTTAATAAGGGGGGAAAAAATGGTGTAAACCAACCAGTTACTTCAGATGCAATTTTAGCCCTAGATTAACTTCAGTTCTTACCTCAGGATTAATCTATATGACAACAGATCTAACTGTCTGTACTTGCCCTCAAAATATCAGTTCTCTGGCTAAAGACAGCAATGAAGTTGATGTTACTGAGCTCATGACAGTCTTTGGCGAGTACATACATGTCCCAAAAGCTGCTACAAAGAGTCCCTTCCTATGTGTTCCCTGCCCTTACATGGGATGTAACACAAGAGTGGGAGAATCCTGTTTACTCTGCTTTCAAATTGTTCAGAGACCAATATGTTTCAGGAAGATAATGACAAACTTCTGATTCTTGGCTGTTGAAACATCAGCAAATGGGCCAACTAAGCTGGAACAGGACACAAGAACACCAGAACTACCCATAAACCATTTTTGCTGGGAATATTCAGTTTGCCACATTGTCCATTTAATTTGAATGCTAAAGGCAAAAAAGAAATCAGCATTTCCAGTTCTGCTCATTCCTTATATGGTGAAATGTTAGATAACTTGTGTTATTTATAACCTGCACATTTGGTATTTTTTTTATAACGGGGGGAGGAGGAGGACACAGTGGGCAAAAAGACTCTGGATCTTTTCCTGTCTAACTGGAGAATTAAACTGTGTCATAAGAGCAGTCAACTTTATACCTGTGCCTTGTAGAAGGGCAAACCTTGAGCTGGGCAATTAAAATTGATGTAGAAAAAGGGCTTTACACACATACTGCATACAGCATGGTAAGTGATAAATATCAATCCCAAAGCTTTGAGCTATAAGGTAGCTTCCAAATGTTTGCATTTCAAGACCTCCACACTTCCCAACTCAGTAACACTTCTAACAATAAGACCCTGGAAATAGCGTTTTGGACATAGAGAGACAGAAGATGTCTTATATAAGTTTCTGGCCTTCTCCCTGCCACAACTGTGTTGTATTTCCAATCATGATGAGCTGCCTGACACGGCTGTGCCACTGCTCATTCCCAGGTAAAGTGCTCTCCATCCCTCTTGTTGCTGCCATCCAGCTGTGTTGTCTCATCTGGTCATTTTATTTTTCCTCAGCGTCAGTCCTGATGCTGAATCCTGCCAAACCTCACTAAAATGATGGTTTTCCCCCCCATGGTGCTTATGTCATGCACAGAGTGGAGCCTTCCCATAGCCTGGCCCCAGGTTTCACAGACATCACTCACCGACCCCTCTTCCACACCCCGAGAGGCTTTTATTTCAGATGTGAAGTGAAGGTCACACCATTGCCCTGCCACTTACCCCAGTCCCCTGATCAGCATGTAATGACACTTCTCTGCCATATCCACAAACTAGACCTTTCCTTGAAAGTGGGAAACAGGCAATTTTACTTCACAGGAATCACTTTTGGACAAATGACCTTTACCTGGATGTGTGTGGCACAGGGCTCTGTCAGGCACTGCTGCAGGGAGAACTCAGAGGCAGATAATGCTGCCCTATGTTATCTTCCCAAAATGTCAGTTATTTTCTGCCTAATGGCATTTAACTTGGGGGAAACCACTCTGCATGCAAGTCTTTGTCCTAACTCTTCACTCAGCAATAGCAATGATATAAAGAAGATCACAGGTTATTTCCAAACTAAGCCTAAAGCAAAGGTAAGTAGGGCATGACATATGTGAATTTAAAGGCAGCCTTTAGCTGTGGTCAAAGATTGCTTGCAGATGCTGACTGCTGACTACTGATTTCTTTTTTTTTTTTTTTTTTTGCCTTGCTCTGCCTCTTAAAATATTGTTTTCAATGTCCTCATTGTCTTATTAGCTTTCCCTTCCCCCTGGATCCAGCGACATGCAAAAGGAATGACGGTAGATGTTACTTTTTCCTGCTCCATGGCAGAGGGGAGTGTAGGGTTTCAGAGACTGTAAACTATTCCTTCTGCACTGAGAGATTGACTGCATGGGTAGAGCCCATTAAATATAGCCATGCTGACAGTATCGCTTCGGAGAGTTCTGTGGGAAAAAATCTGTCTGCACTATGTTGGTACCTCCAGCCAGGCAGAGAGCTGTCTTGATAACTCGCTCAGATAATGAATAAAATGTGGAGTGAATTCCATGCAGGATCAGCACTCTGTTGATGTGAGAACCGGTTGCAAAACGTACGACAGGATCCTCCTGTGGCTGTTGTTTTAAGCTTGGCAAATACCGCGGATTGTATATGCTAAAGTCAGGATATTATTAAAATAAACCTCTCAAAGCTCCAGAGAGTTGAGATATGATGCGGCTTCCTTTGAGCTCAGGTCCCCTTATCACTGAGATATGTTGTGTGTGAATGCAATTTATATGAAGTTCTTTAAGGCTAGAACAGCCTGTTACTTCTGCCATGCCCAGGAAAATCGGGAAAGGTATGTAGCAGTAATAAATCAATTATTTCTTGCAAATTAGACTAAGATAGCATTGCCTAACAGCAGTCTTCCAGATGGTTGGGATGAAAGGTGGACTGGGCTGGAGGGGAAGGGAGGATTTCTAGATAACCAGAATAAATGGGATACAGTCTAGCAGTAGAACTGGAAAGACCCAGAGAAATGACACCTGTGTGCAAGGAAACAGATATCTGAGAGCTTGGGTTATGTCACTGGGTTGGCAGAGCAGGTTTAAACAAAGACTTTTCCCTGACATCATCAAGGAGGCAAATCCTTCATGGTGTTGAATTAGGAGTAACTATGGGGAAAGGAAATTACAGATTTAAATAAATGTGGCATGTTTGTACTTATCCAGTAACCTTCCTTGGAATGACACAGGACACCTTTCAGCTATGGCTAGGAGAAATCAGTCCAGTACTCTTCAGACTGGGATGTTGAAAACAATAGTAATTACAATTTAAAAAAAAAAGTTTTGATCCTGCAAGACTGTATCAAACCTAACTTCCAGAAGCAGTACACTCGTCAACCGAGCAAAGAAACCTGATGCTAATTATCTAGAAATTATCATTAACTCATTAATACTTGTATCTTGATATACTAAAATATTACATATATTAATACTAATATCTTAATACTAATTATTTTAAGATTCATCTGTTCCTAAGCACAGAGGTAAACTCATTAATGTTACTGAAGAATATCTATGCATTGGTTCCCAAAAAGCAGCAGTTTGTTGAGCAGTTCTGATTGTCAGCAAAATGGGCAATTACATGAGTTCCCCAAACAGACAGAGGCTCAAAACCCAAAAAAGTCCCTGACTACCCACCCACAGATGGTCAAGTGGGAGTCCAAGTAACAGAATCCAGCCTGTAGGGCTGTGTTGTGTGGACCTGTGACAAGTCAAACAGATAAAAAGTATTTTTGCAGGTATTTGTCAGCGAAGACTCAGAGGATCTGGTGAAGCACTGCCCAGATGCTGGGCCCACCTCTGAACATCTGGCTGGGAATAAGAGTGGCTCTGGGGTGTAGGAAAGCTGATGGTGATAAACCAAATAATCCCTACTAACTCCATGTAACAGACCAACCTTTCTCTCCCTGTTAACTCCGAGAGGGAATTAGTCACTCGGATGATTTGGGATGAACCTAAAGGAACAGCTTTGCACTTCGTGGGAAGCAAGAAACACTCAACATCATTTTGTTCCTACGCCAAAAATACTGGTGAAGAAGTACATGTTTTACCAGAGGCGTTTTTTCCAGTGTCTCTCAAATCACTGCCATTTCCACAGCACTCCTAAGACAATTCTTTAGCATAATTCTTCCCTCCATCACTGAGTTTGCTCAGGTCTAACTGCACTTGGGCAGCTGATGAGTGCACTGAGAGCACTTGGTCCAAAGGCTGCACAGCTCATGGGGGACACACTCTCAAAGGACAGGGCAAAAATAGACCTGTACACCTCCTACCTTGTGAAGATTCCGGACTGAACTTGATCCTATGGCAATGTGGAATGGCCCCATGTTCTGCTGTGAATTAGTTACAGACTCCCCACAGCTGTCCCCAGGACGATGTGAAGATCACAATCAACTGAGGGCTCTCACCAGGTGCTCAGGTCTCAGTCTGCTCTTTGCATCACTATCTTCAGCAAAATGACTATTTTTCTCTTTTCAAAGACAGAAAACATCCACATCTGCTATATTTGGATGCTGGACATCTGAAAAAAGAATCACCCATGAAAACAGCCTGAATGAACCTGGTGAATGGCAAAGCACTGCCAATGAGACCGAATGATTTTTATAGCAGAGATGTTTTTGCTGTTTTTTCCTCTGAAAAAAATAGAAAAGGATGGGGGAAGTGCTGGTTCCTTTTCTCATGTGTGCACCCATCATCAACAGCTTTGTTAAGGCAGGAAAAGTATTTCTGAGTTGCTTTTATTGTTCTTAAACACAGTTGTAAATTCAACAAAAGTATTTCAGATGTTATTGCAAGGTAATAAACACAAAAACTCTCTACCTCAGAGTCCAGAAATTTCAGGGACGGAAGTATTTAACCCAGACATAGTGAAACAGAAACGTGGATCTCTCTGAGAACGAGGCAAGGGAAAACCAGAGAGCAAGGGAAGAGGATGAGGGTTTGTTCCAAGGTCTCCTTTGTAAGTGAAGAGGGTGGGTGGTGCGAGATAAAATCAGGAATTTGACTTCTCAGGACAGATGGATTTGAAAAAGGGGAGAAAAAATACATCTACAGGCCAAACTAAAAATGGTTATCATGGTGAAGTTATGGGTTGTTTCAGGCTGCCAAAACAAATAGCTTGCATCCCAAAGCAGTAAAGGTTACATGCATGGAAAATGGAGCTATCCCTGAGGACTAACTAATATACTGCAATTATTATTATAAGTTTTTCAAAGAGTTTTGAGAAAACCAGGGCATGCTGAGCTACCTAGTCTGATTGCATTTACAAGAGCCTTAAGAAGAGATGTTCCAGCCTAGAACTTTTTCATATTCTGATCTTGGCTAAACTAACACTAAACAGCTAACACTGTCTGAGAGGTTACCCCAGCATTGTTACCCCAGCCATTAACCAGAACTGTTTGAGGTTACTGATACACTGAAAATGCTTTGAATTTCAATAAGTTTTAAGTTATTTCCTAATATACCTCATGCCACTTTTGTAGGAGATACACTTGAGTAAAATGCAATCACCTCTGGAATTTCAGCTAAGTGCAGGTATTACAGGGGGAAAAAAATCCACACTTCTGACAAGGTTGTATCAATCTCCACTTATCAGCTGTTTTGGCAAAACTGCCAAGGTATTCTTAAAGGCATGGTGTCCAGCCTGGTACTTACACTGGTGCAATTATACATGACTGTGTAATTATTATAGATTTCTATTAGTTATTATATAAGAATATTGCTTCTTTTTGGAGCAACCTTCATGGTTGCAAGAGAGTGTAAATCCCCCCATGTCCCATATTTCTCCAAGAAGTGTAGTCTAATGGTTAGAGGAAAGGATGGGACACTGGGATGTCCCAGGCCTCTTTCCCGGTCGGGCCAACTATTAGGGTCAGCTCCTCTTCTACACAAATCAAAGAAACTCTCTACTGAACTTTCCTGGGAACATGATAAAATTCTTAATCTCTCACTGCCTTTCTACCCTATCCTGCAAGATATCAAGCACACCAGCCCAGCAAAGCCCTTCAGCAAATGCCTGAACCACTGTGGCCAAATCCAGCGCTTGCGGTGAGCTCCGGGTGTGCTGCTGCTTCCAGAGCCAGGAATGAGTGGGGGATGATTATATTCATCTACCTCCAAAGGATGTTTCAAACATTAAGTAACAGGATTCTTGGAGACTGGGCACAGGATGCAACAGAGGGAGATTATAACTTCTATCCCTATTCTTAATAGCTATTAATGGAAATGGATGATAAAGTATCTGTATCTACACATATGCAACATCTCTCTCATCCCGTCAAGGCAGAGCATTATCCTGTGAAGAAACAGGGTTTCAGGTTTGGGGAGGGGGAAAAAGAAAAAGGAAAAACTGTTTATAACATTTTAAGCACACTGTTTGGAAGTTTGTACTCTAATTCTCCCCTGAGAAGCCAGAACCTACCTACAGGGTGTGTTGAGTTAGTTCCTCATTCCTTCTTTGTTGGTTTGTTTTTTTTTCAAACATCTTTTGAAATCATGGCCGTGGAGCATACCTTGCCCTGGGGGAACATATTGCAGAGCAGTTACTCACACTATAAAAGGGTGCTAATTCTCATCCTCCCTTTCTTTGAGGCCCTGTTTTGAGGTGAGGAAAGGGCTGACTGGCCAAACCACCAGAGCCCAGGGTTAACCAGCCCTGGAGCACAGAGCAGGGTGGCTTTGGGGTGCTTAGGCTTGGTCCCTGGCTCTGGGGAGCTCGTGCAGGCTGGAAGTGGGCTCATAGTGGGCTTCAAGAGCAGAGTCTGGAGGTTTGGTGTATCCCCTAAAGTTGTTCTAGCCTGGAAGCTGGGATTGGCTTAAGAGAGGGCTTTCTTTGTGGGGAATAGTTTCCTATGAAAGACTAGTTTCTCTCTCCTGAATGACTGGGGATTAGGTGGGGGAGGGAAAAAGGGTGTCCTCTGAAATTTAAAGGTAAAATCCCTCACTGCCTGTTTCAGTGGACTCTGCCCCTTTTCTGTTTGCTTTTCCCTCGGCATGTGCCGGCAGTTGGCCCACAGCTCAGGCTGATGAGGGGTCACATCGATGTCCAAGTCTCAGCAAGCTCTGGCACTTTCCCCTTCCCCTCAGCACAGCACACAGCCAAGGCTCCTCACAGGCCTCTGGGTTGCAAGAGAAAAAAGGAGAAATTCTTTGTGGTTTATAAACTTCGTTGAGTTCATACATCCCCGTGAACCTGCAGCCTTCCAGCTCCCGAACGCACCACAACCCAAACTACGTGAATGGGGAGAAAATCATCAATGTAGTTAGCAATGTACCATGAAATTCACTGATTAAATTACTGGATAAATATTTGAGTGGATCTAGCTGACAGGTATGTCATGCATGCAGTCTTAAAATAGGAAGGTAAAGGGAAATGAGGGAGAAATGAGCCAAGGAATGTGATTTCTGGTAAGACAGCTCATGTTCACCAGTGCCTTTTTGGCAATACAGAGGACATGTGTGGTGAAACTGAGAGCAAGGCACCACGTTAAAATAAACTGAGAGAAATTGCAGCTATGAAGAAACAGAGCATTAAGCAGCAGTTCTCCCAGAATAAGGCTGGTGAATGAATTTATGGGGATTTACATCAGCTGAACCTGGCAGGTAGTTTTTAACATGCTTGCAAGAAGCAGAGGTAGCTATTTCCAGTAAAATCTTGGGAAGCTGGAGCAGGTATGGCTCACTGGAGAGGCATGATGCTCACACCACTGATGGTGCTGGGCTGTGGCTCTGTGCTGGCTTCTCCACCTGCCACCTCCACAAGGGACTGTTCCTTCTGCAGCCCGAGGATCTCGTGTTTCATTTAAAAAGATGAAAGGGAAAGGTTGTCCTGTTGTAAAAACGCATCAGGGCAGCGTGTGGCAGCCAGCAAGACTCTGCTGATGAGCTGTCGAGACACGCACAGCGCGCCTCCAGGCAGCATCAGCAGGGCAGGATTAGGCATCACCACATCCATCAGGTCAAGCCTGAGAAAGTCTCTAAGGACAGGCCAACCATATTTGTGTAATTCAGAGTAAACAGTCTGGAAAGTAATTGCTTTAAAACACATCTAATTCATTTTTGACCGATTTTGCAAATGTTTCCCCTTTCCTCAATGTGGCATTGATTGGCCCTGCAAATCATTTGGCAGTGGCCCGGGTGGTGTGTGCAGTCGCTTTGCTCCTTGATGTTACCTCATCAAAGAGCAGCTGAAAATGATATTTCCAGCCAGACTGTTTTCAAGAGTGGCCGGTGAACTCGCTCTGCCCTGTGCCCTCCAACTGGCGATTAGAGAGGCTTCCTGTAAGCCAATTCAGCTACAGATCGATGATAAATTTAAGATTGCGACATGCTGACCAAAAAAAAAAAGTAAAATCATGACAGGCTATTTTTGGTTTCAAAAGAAACTCCTCTCGCTAGGTCTTTTTGAGCCCTCACCTCCACATACAGCTGCAGAGGAGAAGGAAAACAGGATGCAGGGTTGTAGAGTTGGAGGAATGGAGTGTAAATCAAAGGAGACAAGCTGGTCCCTGTGTGGTGCCTGGGTTAGACCCCAACCTTTGAGCAAGGTGAGCATTTGTCACTTGTTGGGGACTCTCCCAGGAACAGCATTGTCCAGCTGCCTGAGAGTTTATACTGGGCCACAGCCGCATCTCACTTTTTTCCTCCCACTGTATCACCTCCTTCCCCTGTGCTGACAAGTGATTTAGACAGCCTGCCCTCCTGGCCCTGCATTTGAAATGTAAATCAAACACATGGGACATAAAGCTGGGTTTCAAAGTTGGCTATTAACTAGGGCGGAAGGGGTGGCGTAGCAAAAACAAACAGTTCCAAGTTCAAGTCTAAACCATAAGAACAGGCTGAAAAACCTTCCTCCTCTTCCATCACCAGCCAGCGTGAGGGTGAGCCCTCTTCCCAAGTCAGAACACACTTAGTGGTTGCCTGAGTTTCTATCCCAGGTGCCCAGGCTCCAAATCAAGTCTGACAAGTGACCTCAAAGGGAGGGGGACGCTAGGATGCTACAGCTGGCATTGCACATTAGCATGCAGAGACTTCAGTCATAGAATCACAGAATGATTTGGGTTGGCAGGTGCCTTTAAAGGTCATCTAGTCCACGGTTTGTTGCAGTTCTTGATGTCCTGAAAGCTTTTGATGCTGAGCTCTGTGGTGTGCTTGGTCCAATATCTAATGCCCCAGAACACTAACTTCCCCGGTCCCTGGCATGGAAAACCTGGTGTTTAAAAGCAGCATCTCCTCAGCTTCCACCAGGAGAGTTAATGACCAGCTGTACCTTGCAGAATGTGAGGGCCCCCTAAAACTGGAGGCTACGTCTCCTGTTCTAATGTTTTCAAAACCAGTGAAAGTTTTGCTACAAAACTACTGCAGGCCCAAAGCAAACCAGTCTTTTATCAAGTAGGGCGTACCTCTACCATAACAGAATGTAGTTTAATGGTTCTTTACCTGTCACACCAAATAATTCCGGGGAAAAGAAACCCAGCAGTAAAACCTATTTTCTTTTAAATAATTTCTACCATGACTTGGAAATCTGTCTCTGATAATTCTAAAGTGATACCCTCAGCACTAAGTGTAACTTGGAACTCAGAGACACGAATAACTGATAATATAGAGAGGTGTGAATAAGTGCTGCTAAGTCCACTCATTCTGGTACCTAGCAGTTCCCTGGGCTTAGGCTTGTCGGCATCAAATCCTGCCTGGATATGAAGCAAGATTTCTTTGCTCTCAAGGGCAATCTAACAGGAAAGAAAATACTCACCTTTTTCTGAATTCCTTAAAGCACTATTTTTAGTGCAAATTTTCTGCCAGTGAGAGATGGTGAGAAGAGCAGCTGTGAGAAGTGCTGTCCTCCAGCGAGTGGTGATGATCCCAAGGGTGCTGGGCATCAAGCTGGCTGAGCAGAGGACAGCTCGAGCCTTCAAACACTCTGATAGATGGATCATGGCCCCTGGTAGACAGGATGGTGTCCTGGGACTCCAGGGAACACCTGTGAGTGTCAGCCGGGGCAAACTGGGGCACATCATTGCATCTTTCTGCCCCTTAGCATCCCTATTTGTGGAGTGACAACGCTTAACCACTGTTGAAAATTGATCTGGGGGAGGGAAGCAACGCTGTGGCACTGCCAAATGATGCTTCCCCAAAGACTCAGCTCTGTGTTTCTGTTCACAGCACCGGGCAGGGCTGTGCTGGCATCTGTGTGTGCACAGGCGGCCGTTCTGTCTCGGGGACCAGCTCCACCCCAGTGCTCTCTGAAGGCAGAAAGCACTGAGTGCAGCTTCACATGAGCCGCTCACCAGCATATCTGCTAATAACATTCCTTTGTTGATAGCTTGGGCTGTTTTCAAACAGGCTTTGTCGTCTCCTCCAATATGGGAAAGCACTGTCTGAAACCATATAGGATCATAACTATGTCCTAGTCTTCCTGTAAATAATGTGTCATTCCAGTGAAGGCTCCTCATTAGGCAGCATTGCAGAGCACGTTGAAGCCAATTTACTGGAGTAGCAGTGAGGATATCATCACACGATCTTCATTTCCATTAAACAACTGGATCTAACTCTCTTTTATTTTTAGGCTAACCATGCTGAGCTTTCCAATTGCCTTGATGATAATGTAGCTTTTAAATGATTTGTCGTGGCTGGTCGTTTTGCACATGGAAGTTGCTACTAGCTGATTAGGAAAAAAAAAATCCACCATTGCTTCTTCTATTGCTCAGGAAATTGCAATCCTCAATCTGCAGCTTGAAAAGCATGTTGCCATGGAAATGATGCTTATGCTGTCGTAAATAAAAGTATTCCAGGGTCACCAGGGTCTGCGGCATAAACAGGGGCATAGATACTGCCTGGAAAAGTGCCAGAGTGGTTTAAACATATAGGAAGATAATTTTAATGGTACTTTGCTTTCACTGTTATCGTCAGAAGGACTGATGAAGGTTAACACATAACTATAACCTTGTCACAAAAGCAAAGCAGAAAAAGTCTTAGCTATTGGTAATACTAACAGAGTAGGGAAAACCATATCATAGCCCTTCTGACCAGTATTTTCCAGCTCAGTCAGAGCAGTGTTCCTTTCCCATTGTATCTCTCTCACACATTCAGCAGTGAAATCTAATTGTATATTCATTCTGGGGCAGCTTTATTGAATTCATGAGCAGAGCACACGAGAGCTCAGGAAAACCAGTTGATGTTGTAAAATGCTGTGTCATGGGCTACCTGATGATGCAGTGAATATTCCCTGATTCTCCAGATACATTCCACCCACAGCCCAGGAGCAATCACAGGAAATTGGCCTTTTCCTTGGAGAGGAGACACCTTTGAACAAGATCCCGGCTGAGGGAAGGAGCCTGTGTGCCCTTCCCTGCTTCTGTCCGAGGGTGATGGGCAACAACTCCATGCAGGAACAAGAGCCAGCACAGACACTGTTTCAAAGGAGAAATCCAGAGGCCAGCAACAGAGAGGGTTTGGGATGTGTCAGTTCATGTGAGTTTTCAGGAGCAAAGCAGGCAGTTACTGTTTCTGGTGGGTTCTTAACTGTTCAATGGACTGCTCAATGGCATTAAATGGGCCATGCCGTGAAGCTGCCTTGGGCAGTATCAGATCAAGGATACACACTTTTCTCTTTGTATTTTTAATACCCACACAAGCATTTAGAGCACAGGCAGTCACTTTAAATAAAACTACAGCGATTGTAAATGCCACAGCTTGCTTATTTACTTACTGTCTCTTAGTCTGCCCAAAATGTGGAAATAATGTTTCCAGAGATGCTGGAATTCATGTGCCTGTTGAGAATCCTGGCTCCTGTCCTGGATGATATTGCATATTCAAGGGATGATTCACTCACTCCTGAGAGGGAGGATGGACTGTACCAGCTGTACCACCTCTCCGTGGCTGACTGACAGCCTGGTGATGTTTCCACAAGGAAGCCTCATGCCTCCAGGTTAAGCCAGCAATTATGGAGCAAACAAAAGAGAAGTGAAATGGAGAGATGAATCACAGAGAGACCAAATAAAAGAGAATTGGAAAGGTGATGCCAAGCCAGACTGACAATAAAATTTTCATTTTTCTCAGCCCAAAATATATAGATAGGATTCTGCATTTCTTTTTTGTGTAGATCAACAATGTCCTTTGCCATCTGCAAGGGAGGATTCGGGAGGGACCAGCTCAGCTTTTAGGGTTTTGCCACCCCACTCCTGTGAAAGGGTGGTAAAACCTACAGCCAGCAGCCCTCGGTTGAACATGAGTAAGACCCAACCTTAACACCCTTGAGTGCTCCATAAAATGACTTATAAGTTCAAGAAATAGGTTTACCCCTTTTGTACTCTAATTTTTTAAAAAATGTCATCACTGTTGGGACAGGAACTGTGTGGGATATGGGGCTGATACCATACACACCTTGCCACAGATTTATCACAGAAGGGCTGGCCAAGGCTTTGAAGGCAGCTGACGGCTCCCAGCTGGCCAGGAACTCACTCGCGTGGCCTCTGCCGCTTCCTAATGGGAACAGGGTGGAAAAGCTGGGCTCAAAGGTTGCCCAGAATGACTAAGAGAAAAAAAATTCCTCCTGCCACTCCTGTGCTAATCAAAGGGGTGTGGAGAAGAAGTTTCGATTCCTCGTGTCCTGCACTGGCAAACAGGAAAAAAGATAAATATATATATATATATATAAATTACACAACCAATTTCTATATTAAGGAGGAAGGCTTCATGCCATCAAAATCAGCCTTGAAATTAATCTTGCTTGTGGTATATGGAAACTGAGCCAGATAGTCCAAGCTCCCTTAAAGTGTTTTTCAAACACACCTAATCTGTTTACTCCGAGCTTTTACTGCTGGTGTTACCTGGGACTTCGCCTCTGAGATTTCCTACAGTTTGTGATCTTAGCAGGTCAAAGTTTCCAAAGGTGGGGAGAAGAGGCAATCCCTTTCCCTGCCTGTACAAAAGGTATGTGCCTCCGAGCTACTAATTTAGAACCAATGAATCAGAAATAAGTAACATAAAAACTGTCTAACGCTGGTGTTTACAGAGCACCTCCTCTGAGCAGACAAAAGCGTGTGTCAACAGGGAAACTGCCATGTAGAGCTTGCATGGCAAGTGGCTCAGTGTATTTAAACAGCTTTTGCAGAGATGTTAACACGTTGCTAGGGAAGCAGGAGCCCTCATGGATAAAGGTGCCCTCCTGCTCCAAGACCCGCCATCCGCACAATGGGAAAAATGGAGCTGCCCCGGCACTCACTGCTTTCTGTTTTCATCTTTGCAGCTTAAAAAAAGGCAGAAAAGGCAGTTCTTCCAGTGACTGATTAATGGTCCTTCTGCAGAAACTGCATTTTGCACATATTTAGAAATCTTGAGCTAGATAACACTTTGACCTAAAATATAAAAGGTTCATTTTTTCTTTTCTGATAGTGTCTGACATTTGTACGTTTTAATACCTTATTTTTGAAAAAGGTCTTCTCTAACTTGAAGAACAAAGTGGCCAGGCTGTGGCTCTGGATGCACGTGCACCCCCTGCACGTGTGTGGCTGGTGGGTGCTCCGAGCACGTCACTAGACCAGCTCTGGGACACACTGACACACCTCAGACCACCAGGAAAGACGTCCCAGTCTGGCACCAAGAGGCCCAGGAAACATGCCCGGCACAACTCCCATTCCCATGGTGTGTGGTCCCTGGGGTAATCAGTGTCATCCCCTGCCTGTGAACCATTCCCCAAGTTTTATCTTCCCCAGAATGCTCCACGTGTGTGTGATATGAGACTGGGTTATATTAAGCCCACTGCTCAAAGGACCAGAGACGATGGGTCCCATGGGCACATAGCAACTATGCTACAGAGAGAGTGAAAAATTCAGGGAACAAGTGGCACTGTAATCTATTTTACCTACCCGGAATAGATCTATCCATGTACTGATCTCTATAAACACACCCTTTTCTCCATATGGGTGGGTATATATTTATATGTACCAGCCTCAAAATACCAGTAAGTTTTTATTAGCCCCCTTTGCAGATGGGGTGATGATGACAGACAAAGTGCTCTGATCCCTCTGGGCTGCTCCTCCTTGGGAGGGCAGAGTTGGGGTCTTCTCTCTCTAGGTGAGGGAAGGGAGGGAGGTGAGTTTTCCCAAATCCCAAATAGCTCCTTGGTGCAGTGATCTTGCTCAGCTCTCACTTTGAATCATGCTGGCAAATAAACATGAAAGTGAAAACGGTATTGTGAGATGGTTATGCAAGAGCGGGCGGATCCCGGGACTGAACCATTGTTCCAAACGTTTAATTAACATTATGAAAGCTGATTAAAGGAAAATCTTTAACCTCCAGGGAAATCCCATTTTCCCTCACTTCCCATACCGCTGTAATTTTCACAATGTAAGAAGGAAAGTGTTATTGCAAGGCATGATTCATATCAGCTACAACCTGATCTTTGCCACAGCCATGTCCTGCAGCTTAAATAATTGCCAGCGGTGACACCAGACAGGGACACTTCTGAGACAGCATTTTTCCCCCGTTATCCCATGACCTGAATTGCCATCATAATTTCTAGACTTTGTGTCATCCTGGCATGATGACAAGTGTTCACCCACGCTCCAGAACTAAGAGTTAGTTCACGAGGACAGTGATACCTACCCAGACACAGCATCTCAGATACAAAGTGCGAATGACACGCCACAGTCTGGCGTGGTAACAGCAGGGACTGTTTGCTTTGGTCACTGCAGCAAATTCCTTTGAAGGCAGGAAACTGGAGCACCATCTCCAGTGACTCCCCATCTAACCTTGAGCGAACCACGTACCCTTTCTCCTCTTTTGGAAGTGGGGAAAAAGGCAGTGTTACCTCTCTCTCTGCAAACAATAACGAACATAACCAGGCACTGGAGATGTTTAGGTGGAAATTGCTATTGTAAATTATGGTAGTGGAGAGATTTGTTTTCAGCTGTGGCGGGTCTGTGAGGAAGCACAGCCCCCCAGCACTCAGCTGTGTATGGGTGGCACATTGCCTCTCTGCTCTTCTAGGACTATTTTAATTATATGTCACGGCCAGCCCATCAGAGACCTAATCCCAGGATCTAATCTTGGAGGCCACAGACAGCTGACTGTCTGCACAGTGTACTCAGAGAAGCACCCTTGGGGCTGCCGTGGGGGCAATGCACCCACCCCACATGCAGAGTGGGCACCTGCCCAGGGACAGCCCTGATCATCCACCTGGCCAGGGCACCACAAGCTCCTCTCTGACAGGGATGGCCCGTGACTGTCATCAGGGACACACCATGGCCCTGGGTCCTCCCCTGTTTAACAAGAGCCTGGGTGGAGGCTGCATCTACAGACACCCAAATCTAACTCTTGAGAAAACACTTGGCTGAAGTCCTTTCTAAGCATCAGGCTTATATAAATACATACACATATAAATACATGATAAAAATACAGCCTCTGGCAGCAGGAACAGTCTCGTACGCAGATCTTCAATAGTTATTCCCATCTGTAGATCCTGCAGGATAAAGACATTGTAGAACTTCAGGGATCATTCTGAAAATGGAAACGATTATTTTTTTCCACTGTTCTCTATGTGTACCTGATGCAAAAACTATTTTAATTATGATACAACAAGATCATACTCAGTACTCTGACTATGAAGAATAGGCATCACTTTTGTGCAAATAGAGACATTAGTAAAGTAGAAGCTTTACTTACAGCATGAAATTCCTCCTTCAAAAAGCACTAGAGGTAAACCAAATTCACACAGTGAATACCAAATGTATGAAATTCTGACTCAATGAAAGGCAGACAGCTGGGTATTCTGATAAAAAATGGGCCTTTATTTTTTAAATTCTTCTTTTCATTACCTGGATTCTGTGTTCGTCAGAGCAACAAAATATAGTTTCTTTGATATGCGGCAAATCTGAAAACAATCCTGCAAACAGCACAGCACAAAAACTCCCACAAAAAGGGAAAGCTATAAAATTTGAGAGGCGACGAGGCTTTCAGAAGTGCCAGTTTCCCAGTGCAGTGGCTGGAAGGGTGGCCTGGCCTGGCGGCAGTTCAATCATTTTGTAACGAAGGACAAATACTTTCAACATCCTGAGAAAGAGGGCGGGGGGACGGGGGCACGGCTGCCTTGCTTTCCCTCCTCCTGCTATTCTTTCTCCTCCCTCCCCCTACCCCTTGGATTTTCAATAGCTCTTTAGTGTTTCCATCAAAGGCTTTTACCATTCATCCTCCCTTCTGGTGCCTGCCTTCCACCTGTCTATCCATCACAGCCCTAACCCAGGTCCTTTTTTTTCCCCGGCTTTGCTATTTTTCACGCGGGGGGATTTGTTTATAAGCTTCTGTATTACCTAAACTGGAGGGGAAGAGGCTGCTGGGAGAAAAGTGAGAAAGCAGGATTAAGGAGGAATAATTCAGCTCCGTTGCATTTCCATCTGAACGGTCATAAAATGTGCAAATCCTGTTCCTGGGAATTTCATGTCAGAGGCCTTCTCTGCCACTGCCCTTCCCGTGCCCCTTCTCTCTTTCCCTCTCACGCAAAAACAAGTGTGGGGAAAGATGCCTAGAACTCCACGGACACCAAAAAGCCACAATGTGTGTGCTGGCAGGGTGGAGGCTCCTACCAGCACATGTGCAGGGAGACACTCCAGATGTGGCCATAAACCACAGACAAGGGGGTGGGAGGCTGCAAGGATTGAATCGGGCAGGACAACAGGAGCAAGCAGGGAAAGGCAGCTCCCAACACCCCCAGCTATAATTAATGAGCCTGGGTAAAACACAAAAATGACCTTTCAGGCTTGTTCGCTCTGTAAGAAAATCATACAGAAATGCATGATTCAGACCCCTGCAACTTGAAGAGTTTCTACTATCTCCTTTTTAGCTCGTCACCATCACAAGGCACCAAAATAGACAAGGGCCAGCTTTCCAGACCCCAAAGATCCACAAAAAATCCACCTGCCATCAAACTGTGAGACAGAAGAAGGACCACTGCTGTATACAGGTCAATGCAGATTTGCCATTGATTCAAGCAGAGGTCAGTGTGGCTGGATGTGGCCTCTGTGCACACCTGCTACCTGAGCAAACACTCTCAGAACAGCAAGTTGTGCTAAAAAAGGAGATGGCCCTTAACCTGTCCCCAACCCTAGTGAGCCCACAAACCTTTTTTTGGTGGAAATCCATGTAATATCTGCTGGACCTGGCAACAGCTGGCAGTTTTCTTCCATTTATGGACACATCCCAGACATACTGAGGATCACCCAACAGGTAGCACATGTCAGAATAAGTTCTTTTGATTGATAGTTATTTATTATTTTTAAATAAAATGAGAATAGATTGAGTGGGTTGCCCATCAGCAGCTCAGTTCTTTGTTTGGCAACTTCTTGGACAGTTTGACCATACATATGACAACACAAAATAAATTTCACTCACTTGCAGTAGCAGTTGGCTATAAATTCAGTCCATTGATGATTTATAGTTCTAGCAGCAGTGGGATATATGAAATGAGAAGCCCTTTCATCCTTAAAGTGCTCTGCAGTCTGGTGGGGATGATGAAAGCCATTGTTCCTAAGGCCAGAGGAGAGCAGGAGTTCATTCAGCCGGTCCGGCTGTGGCTGGAGGAGATGTGCAAACTGGGTCCAAGGACGAGAGGAGGCCTAGAGAAACAGCAGCCCTTGATTTTGCAGAACAGCCAAAAAGAAATCCTTAATGATGCTATCCTTGCTTTGCAGGCTGGAGGGGAGCAGTATTTCCATCAACTAAATGATCTCAACTCTTTGGCTTCCCTGAGGGCACTACAACAGGACAGACTGCGATTGGATTGCTCACCAGAGTCGCTCTCAGATGTTTGTGTTCTTCCCACCCACCAGCAGCCTCGAACCTGAGCATGTCTTTGGCACAGCAGGTGGTATCCTTAATCCTGTGGAGGGCCAGCCCCAAGCGAAGATTAGCAGAAGAATTTGTTTTCATTAAAATCCAACCTACCATTACCATCCTCTCTGAGGGTTTGGGTTTAAAATGCGCATGTCCAGCTATTCCAGCAGCTCTGTTTCTGCAGGGAAAGGGCAGTTCAGCAACCTGCCTCTTCACTTTCTACTGTCTTTCTTTTAATCAACAAGTAAATAAGGCAGACACAGTGAGGAATATTAAATGCACCTCCTCCTGGAGAATTCTGTCAGCAAGATCAATGGAATTGGGATTTTGCCTTCATTATGTTTCTTTTGTCCGTGGAACTGGTCTGATTTTCCTCCCAGTGAAATTTTTTTCATGGAAAAAACCCCCCAGAAACAACAAAAGATAAAGAGACATACAAATAAACACTAATAAGTGCAGGAAAAAATATAAAACTTAGCACCACACACTCCCCTCATTATTAGACAAAGGTTGGGAAGGGTTCAGAAGTGTAAAACGCTCATGTGAATTATGAGATTACTGCTCAGTTTTCTTTCAAGTCGTGGGCTGGAAACAGATGGTGGCTGTAGCATTTATGACGGCACAACATGTTACTGCAAGCCTAGCCATCTCTCTCTCTCCTCTCAAAAATGCAGCTGCAAGGAAAGTTGTGGAAAATCACATTAATAGTCCCTTCCACCACACAGTTTTCCAGCCCTTCATCCCTGGCCAGCACATGGACAGAGCCATCCTGTATCCTAGCAAGAATACTCTTCTAATCCCTGTCCTGAATAGTTACCACTGACTGGCTTATTTAACAGCTAGTTAAAATGTGAGGTTTGTCAGCATCGTAAAAAAGCCTCCAGAAAGCAGGTCCTTAAGGTCAGAGCAGATGCCATGTGACCCCAAGCACTCCCCATGGGAAACGTTCAGAAAGAAGTGATCAGACTGTCCTTCAGCTGTTTATTATTTAAACACTCAGTTCAGGCCAAGCAAGTTGATTTATAGAAAAGCAGAAAGGCAGATACAACACTTGCAAAAGCATCTTTGAGACTCAGGAGTCCAAATCTCACTTTCAAGCAAGACTAGAAATTTTCACAAGGGCAAAAGCCTCTGGATTTTCAACAAGACAGCCTTCCAGTGACCACAGGTTTAGAAGGATCTGGGCCCCTGAAGATACAAAGAGCAACTAATCCCATATTTAAATATCTTGCCTGTACACAGGGAATAAATGTTCAAGCTTCACTGCCCAAGTGCTTCAGTCCTGATGGAAATGCTTTGCCACCTAAAATATGTTCATATATAAAGCAAAGATATCTTTATAATCTGAGTGAAATACAGGAGCTGGCAGGTGGACATATCCCCTGTGGTGGAGAACACAAGGTAACCAGCATGTGTGCAATAACTGCATGTGACAGAGGTGCACCCAGCTCCAGGTGCTGCTGACTTGGGGACAGCACGTCTGGACTTGAAACCATGAGCTGAGCCTGGGGCACAACCCCTCAGCTCTTGAAGCACCATCGAGGGGCCTCCTTACACCAGGGAACTCTTCAGACAGTAGAAAACTGTTACCTGTTATCCTTAGGATTTCTGTGTGCTTTACAGATGTGAAATATTCCTGTACCACAACACCTCTGACAGAATTAACTCACTAACAGTAAATCCAGTAGTTTGGGATTCCAAAATTGGGATTTTAGAATTACTTGCTCATTTCAGTTAATTAAGACTCTGCCAAATAATAATTTCCCAGGCAAGTGTCACTGGAAAAATCTGAGTATCAATTTTGCTGTTTCCATTTTGCTGGCCTCACTACCTGATTAGGAACATCAGCATCAACTTTACATGTTCATCCTCAGTCACCCAAATTTGTGTTCCTGCCACCCTGCTCACAGCCAGCTATACACAGGGCAGCACTTGTGCCCTCTGGGGTGTAGAACAGAGCAACTGAAAACAAGATAGACTTTTACCATTCCCTTTATCACTTTTAACAGGTAGACCAGGAAGTTGCTGCAGAAATTCAATAGTGTACACACTTGAAACTCTAAATAGCCTTTTCCCAGAGATAGACTCTATCCAGGTGATACGACCATACATATCCACTGCATATCTGTCATAATTGCAAAAGCCCTCAGACCTTTCCTCTAAGATAGAGAAGGTGCCATTTTATTTTTCTTTTGGAAACCTCATCCTGCAGAATTCATTAGTATCCTATGTAACAATGTACTTCCTGTAAGTAATGAGCTATAAAGTGTATTAGAAGTTTCCACTTCTGGTTTTATCTTTTCCTGATCTAGCCTGAAAACTCTTTTGAAGTTCCTCAAAG
Source organism: Lepidothrix coronata (assembly GCF_001604755.1). Taxonomy (NCBI): domain Eukaryota; kingdom Metazoa; phylum Chordata; class Aves; order Passeriformes; family Pipridae; genus Lepidothrix; species Lepidothrix coronata. The sequence goes on along the minus strand of NW_016690221.1, from coordinate 2,793,178 downwards.
TGTTCTTCATGTATGCTTGTTTTAGGAAATACCAGATCACTATGGGCAAACTTCTCCTTAATTAAGTGAGATAAAGGAATCAAGATGATATGATCTACCTAATTTCCCACCTTTTTACAGTACCATTTTAAGATAGTTTTCTCACTTAAAAAAGAAACATGCTAAAGAAAATAAGGAAGGAAAATACCTTAAGAGGCCCAGAGAGGGCAAGCACTGCTATGAGCTCTTTAGTGTAGCTGAGCTTGCTGGTAGAAAGCCACTGAATAGTTCAAGTTTTCCCTTGTTACTATGGAATGGTTTTCTGAAAGGTTTCAAACCCTTCTGAAACAGCATCACTCTGGTCAATGCACAGGAGGAAAAGACTAAACTGCACTGTGTTAGCACAGTGGGCTCATTGGGGGCTCAGCTTAGGAAGCCAGATCAGATCATGCCTAACTTTAAGCACAAGTAACTTCAAAGAAACATCTCATGTCTCAAGTTCAGCCTTCCACTGTCTCTCTTGATGAATCACAACTTAGGGTATGCAGGGAACTAATGGGAAACATTTGCACTTGCTAACCCCAGCTGCAAGGTCCCAAAACCCCTATTAGCCACGCAGGCATAGGCTGACCATTTTGGATGGGCCAGCAGGCCCTTCACAACAAATGGATACAAGCTGTTAGGCAAGCCCTTCTGAAGCACATCTATGAGAAACATCTCCCAGAAAAAACAGTTCAAATTTGATTTAAAAGCAGTATTTGGGGCAATCAGTACAGTACACAAGCTGACCATTAACCTGTCCAACTCCTACATGGCCTGTTGAAGGAACCACTCTATCTGGGACAAATTGCTTCTCTCATTTTTGCTGTGGAAACCCATTGCAGTCAAGGGGAATTCAGATCTTGAACAAGTTTTTGAGTAGCTTCCTGACTCCAAGGAGACCTCCGAGCAGATTATTTTACCGTGGGTGCGTTTGGACCAAGAAAAGTCTTCACTTCCAAGTGTGTGAGCACAGAGCCCTCAGCCCACTTCCTCCAAGTGCTGGAGCATCTCTCCCTCCTTCTCTGGCCCCATACAGCTGGGCAAGAGACTCAGCAGCAGCAGAACAGGGCCCATAGCACAAAATCTGGCCACTTGAAACTTCCCTGGTCTTCAGGTTAAACCAGCACCACCTTCATACAGAAAACACATGTAAAGCCCAAGTGCTAAGGAGGAGGTGATGCGTGGCTGGAGTAGGGTGAACTTCCCACCTGAACTGTCAGGCTGCTCCAGCAGTGAATGGGGCACTGGAAAAGTCACTGCTGGGAAACACACCAAACAAAAAAACAAACCTAAGGTTTGAGTGCTGCTACCTAGAGATGGAAAGCATGGTCACATCATTGGGTCGAAATTAGTCTCTCTTCAGAACAGAGACGTTCTGAAGGCAAAAAAGGTTTCTTGAAAGTCGCATAAAAAATGAATTAAAACTGGATGCCAAATCCCTTAAACTGCTGAAAAAAATCACAGCTAGGGATGCCCAGTAAGTCTGGAGGGGTTCTTCATACTTCACTGAGGTCTAAACATTTGAGTTCATCCCCAAAGGGAGCTGAAGCCACTCAGCACTTCACCCACAGGCCCTCTGTGAACAGTCTTTTTTCTTGTGGTCAAACGGGGGCTATCTTGAATTTATGTCTTACTTTTCCCCTTGTGAGCAAACAAAACAATTTCTATGAGTAATTCTACCCACTAATTGCCAAGGAAAAGTCTGGTTAGAAATGCTCTGCATTTTTGACAGGTCAGAGGCTTCCCTAAACAAAGTTGCTGTTTTATGTTTTCTAACAGCACATGTTCACATCCGGGGACTTCGGTGAATTCCAGTGCGGATGAGTCTCTGTGGGAAATTGCTTTTCCCTATTTTCTTGTTTTAACTGCTCCAGGAAATGAGTCTATTTTTACAACACTAAACAGCAAAACATGAAACCATTATCTGCTTTGTGGCAAGAGTTTCGGGTCAATTCTCAGGTAACTGTCACCTCCAGTGAAGTCAATGGAGTTATATCTATTTATGCAAGTTAGTGATCTGACCAATTATGTAATGGGTTGATCAGTTACTAGAACACAGAGCTACCATGAGCCTAAGGAGTGTCTCATTTTCATGCGTCTCAAAGTTCATCCAAGCCCTGAAGTATTGATGATAAGTGAAGTATTCCAGTATTATGGTCTGTAAAGATGATAATTAACTGCTGAGAGATTTAAGCATGAGCAGTCTCCATGAATATCTACTTCGTCACTGAATGATCATTATAAGTAGTCTCTTTTTTGGATTCTTTTTTCACCTGCCAAATAATCCAGGGTGGGATTTTCAGCAGTGTTTAAAATGCTTTTCTTCTATTTATTTGTGATTGCTTTCCAGAATCAGGAAGTTTTCAAAATCCCCAGGGGATTTCAAGCACAAAGAGCTCAACTTCATCACTGGGTGCTTCTGCTTTTTGGCACCCCTGATCTTATCAGCTACTCTCAGTTTCAAAGATGGACAGTAAAACCACTTGCCTTCATTATGCAAGATCAAAGATAGTACATAGAGGCCAAAACAGCAAGTCTGATCTGCAGATGAGCATGTAACACTTGTTATAAAACTTGGCTCCTTATTTCCTGGTTTGAGGGACCACTCCAGCCTTCATATGTGAATTTCTTTTCTTTTGAAGCACACAAATGAGCCTTTCTTTGTGTATTTTTATCTAAGTTCCTGGAAGACAACCAGCATGCACAGGTATCAGTCCAAATGGAAATTCTGAGTTACTCAAAACTCAAACCAAGTCAGATTTGATGGCCTGCTAATGAGTCAAATATAATAATGATTGCATTCCCCTCTAAGGGAAGAAGTTAACACTGGAAAAATGTGACACTGAAAATTTTACTGACAGAAATTCTACCACCAAGAAGTTGCCAGAGTTTCACCTATTGATTGTGAACAAGACCAAGAGTTGGCACTTCCTTACTTTCAGGTTGGGAATTAGGTATTTGTGACTTTACACCTATTTGGAAAGCTCACCAAACGTCACTCGAGACTAACATACAGAAAACAAACTTAGAGACAATATCTAAGGAAAACAGAACCTAACCTATGACTTGTTCTTTGATTTACAACTGTGATTGCAGGCCCCACCTCACAGTCATATGCCATGATAATAGGCAGCAGTTCAACGAGAACCAGCCATAACTTTTTACATGTTGTAGTGATTCTGAGCTACTTCAGCACATACTTTAGCCTGATGCAGCAAATATTTAGAATGACTAAAGGGACAGGTGACATGCCACAACTGCAAAAAGAATGATCAAGCTTTTGATCTTGTTTGTTCTACCTTCTCATTCATTTTTTTTCCCTAAACTAAAAGTTGCCAAATTTCACATGAAATTTGCTCTCATTAATTTTTTCCCATCTCAGATTTGTCTGTTATCAGTACAACTGTGAGTTTTCAAATTGTATTCTCTGAGGTACCCGAACAGATAATCTTAAATGGGCTCACTGGCATTAGTGACTGCACTCCTGAATCCACCCAAGCCAAGAAAGTATTTTCCCCCAAAACAACAAATATGTAGCTCAAAATGGCAGCCTCCGTGGGAGCAGAAGAGAATGGAACTCTCCCAGCTGTCTTCCTAGTTGTATATACTAGTCTGGATACTTTAAGGTTGTTTAAAACATACTTCAATCCTCTACAAGCATGAAGACCCACATCCCACAACTGGGATCCTATGTCAGGAAGGCACACCCTACTTAAAAAAAATAAGAAAGCACCAACTCTGCTCCATTTGCTTGAGGTCAGTGGGATGTTTGTCCAAAGCTAGGAGCATGCTTAGTTTCAAGAGCAAACAGAGGCATCTCCTAAAGTGCTTTTCCACGTTAGGGTCTGGGAAAAAAAATTTAAAATTGGGCCCATGACAAAAACAGTTCCCTTAGGAAATGTTACCCACACCATAAAAGGAAGGAATGAAAATTGTCTACTGAATTTTTGTAAATTCCCATAAAATCTGAGTCTTGTTCTGTGCGCATAATTTTCACTCTAAGTCACAAAAGGCTGACTCCTTTGAGAAGAAGGAAATGACCAGCTCATGATAGGATAAAAGGCTGCTTAATTGCATGGGCAGAAAGATGGATTTTCATCAGTCACTACGTTCTCTGATGATACAGCAGTGGCTTTTGATCATGTATCCGATGCACAGTAATTAGGCAAAATGACTTACCCTCAATCTTTTCAGTATTTAGCTCTAAGGGTGCAAGGATTCATTCTTGGAAAGGGAAGATGGTCGTGTGATTTAGGGCACTGGATGAGCACTCAGATCTGAGTCCTATCCCTGGTTCTGCCACAGCCTTGCTGTATGACCTTGCACAGTCTTTTCTCCATGCCTCGGTCTCGCCTAAAATGGGACAACAATAGTTCTTTATTTCAGAGATATGAATACAAACCAGTTCAAGGCTGTGCCGCAGAGATGCTACAGCAAAGAGCAGCACAGAAAAGCTCAGACATGGAATAATGCCTTGCTATTAAAATGTGGGAACGCAGACAGTAATTAAATTGAATAATAAATACAAAACATAGGCTGATTTTTGAGGAATGCAGCACTGATAGGCTTTTCTCTGTCACTTGAAATTAAAGGAAATTTAAGTGGGATTCTTATGAGTTCACCTGAGATCTGCTAGTACCAGAAGCTGTCTTCATTGAAAACCTCACATGGTGTCTGTTTTAAAACAACCATGATTTCCAGTCCAAGACAGGGTCAGATAATCATTCTCAGTAAGATTTTCAAAGCTATGGAAGGGGCCTACAAACATGATTTCCTTCAATTTACAGTAAAATGCGAGCATGCAAATCTGAGGTAGCTTTGAAACTTCAAAATAAAATTTGAAACTTTCAAATTAAATCATAAATGAGGCCACTGATCTTAATTAAACTGTCAGATCTCTGGAATAGCCTCATTGCCATTCTTTCAGAGTCACAATGTTGCTGTGATTGGACAGAGCTTTAGCAAAGAGTCTTCAGTAATGGGTATTTTTCCAAATGCAAAGCTGAATCTTTTTCTCTCCACAAACACACACCTATACAACAGCATTTGTCTTTCATGTGTGTGGGGGTGGGTCAGTTATAGGTCTATAGGTGTGGGATGCAGGATCTTGGGGCACACAGATAAAGCAGTTGAACTAGAGACAAACAGATCAAAGGCTGTTCTGTGAGGCAGGAGATAAGAGAGATGAGACACATCTTAGGAAAGTAAAATAATTTCTGAGAGACAGAAACAGAGGGATGGGAAAGTCAGGCAGAGAATATCTGGAAAAGAGACCACAGAAAGACAACATGGACCTGAGAAGGACAGGCAAGAGAACCTCACAGCTGGAATGCTGAAGCCCATTGGAGGGAGGAGACCCACAGATGCTGTTCCAAGCAGATTAAAAAGCCTAAGCCCAAAGACAAAGTGGTGGAGCTGCCTAGGAACCTCCAGGGCTGGAGAGGAGCAACTGCCTGTAGTTACTGTGCACTGTCCAATAAAGCAGATGCCAAGGAGGGCAGAGGAGAGGAAAAAAGGAAAGCAAACTGGCACGTGATCCTTGATTTCACTCAACAAAAGCAACTGAAAGGTCTGGAAAGATGAAGCACAGAATTAAACATAATGAACTGACTGGAGAATCAGTGATCATGCACCATATTTTAACAACGGAGGTTGGTTTGGGGCAGTCCTCTCTCTATGTATTTTCTGTTCAGACAAGACCTCAAAAAAACAATATAATCAGATCAACAAGTTCTGAATCCCTGGAAAGAGGAAGTGGCTGCGGAATGTGAAACAGAAAAACATTTTATCCCCAAATCACTACCTACAATGTGGAAGGACAAAACCAACAAGGCGTTACAGCATCGCATGGAAGCACGACTTATGACAACTATCATCCTCAGCTCCATTAAGCCCCCTACGAGCCCCCCAGCCCACAAATAACAGAGCTGTCAGTCAGATACCTTGTGGCTCCAACTGCTCACACCCTTCCCTGTAACACTCCAAATGCAGCACATTACAAGTCCAGAGGGAGTCCACCTCCAGTAGACAGCAGAAGAAGATAGGACACGGCATTCACAAATGCACAGAGAACTGTTTAATTTACAGCCACAATGGTGAAACAAACCATTTCAGAGCTTGGACATTCAAAGTTAAGTCTGACACTCATTCTTATATTCACTTATTGTGCTTAAGTATTAGAGAACACAGGATTACACTGACCGTACACGACAACCCGGGATCCCTGCGGGACCGAGGAGTGGAAGGGATGAGCAAGAATGAGGGACCAGCCCCTCAAGTGGTGTAAGCTGGTACAGCTCCATTGCAGGCAACAGAGTGATGGTGATTTACACCAGCTGAGGATATGGCCCTTGAAATGTCCAACTTAACTTTGAATTACTGTCTCCCGTGTCACCACCTGTAATGTCACTCTTCCCTCTGGTTGTATCTGCCACTCTGAAGGACTAACCCCACAGCCTGCAACGTTGGATAGGGTGGCGGGTAAGATCTCAGCTGGACTATAGGAAGTGATGCTCATGTCATGACACTACTCCTTGTAATTTAAAAAGCATGGACTGGATCCTCATCTGATGTAAATTAGGTTGGGGGCAGCTGAAGTCAGAAACGTTTTGCCAATTTATAGTAGCTGAGAATGTAGCCCTGAGATTTCTGTGTTTTCTGCCGCATGCCACATGAACACTGTGCTTGAGAACAAAGACTCGTGTGCGTTTCATTCCCTGTAACAAAATTAACTCGAGACCACAAGTCTCAAACAAATGACTACTGGAAAGGACTCCATTCAGTCTTCATTCTCCCCTGGTTTGCTGAATTTGGCATAACATGTTTATTTGCTGGCACCAACAAAACACGTGCCCCTCGCTTGGCTTTGTTTTCAAGACTTTACTCCAAGGCCAGACTCCCTCGTGATGTAAATCAGCAGAGCTGCAGGATGCTCCATGGAGTCATTCCAGGGGAGCTGGCCCACAGATCCCAACACAACCTTCTTATGCCAGTGCAGGACTCTCAGAGAGTTGTTTTTCAAATTATTCCACTTAAGTGACTTTGACACTCTTTCATCACCTGCACAGTGTCTGAGTGGGTCACATAATGCTTTTCATTTACATGATTTTAATGGATATATGTTTGGTTTTTTTTTTTCATTAGATATCTTTTAGACAAAAAAAAGGAACGGAGCAACATTACTGGCATCCCACTGAAACATAAATATATAAATTACATTTTATACACTTTTTTTAAACGCAGACACATACATTCATGTGCATAACATTGTGAACAGTACACTTAGTGGAAAACAAGCACAGACAATCTTAGTTAAATGTATTTCCAGTTTTGGTGCTCAACAAATACACTGGGAAAATGATCACAAAATAGAACGGTGACTAACTCTATCTCTGCATTAGCATCTGAAGCCAATAATGCCTGTTAGCTAACATTGCTTTGTTTGGTTGAAATTCGACATAGCTACAGGAACAGGAGGGGAATGTTTGAACTATATTTAGAGAAGTGGAAAGGTTAAAAATCTTGCTCTCTTTTGTTGTTTTAAGGTTCTGCAGTTCATTCACATTTGAAGATATTTTTGAGTGGAAAAACTGTCTTCAAGACAAACTTTTTTGTTGTTCCAAACTAAGAAAACTCTTTCATCTCTTTGTAGATGTTTCACAATAAAAGAATCCAGTAGTTCATTTTACATATCCAGTGTGATAATCCAAATAAAACAAAGGGTACATAATCCAAACTACTGGGGTGGGGCAGTGGTTCTGGCCAAGTGAGTAGCCATGTCATATCTGGCACAGCCCTAAATTTCCAAAGCAATACAGAAGGATTTAGCCATGTGGCTCCCACCGCAATCCGAGGGGAACTGAACATTTAATCCTTTGGCACTTTGAAAAAACAGGAGCTGCTGCCAGAGTATTTTATCTGCCCTGCTATAATTAAAATAGATTTTGATGTTATTTGGGCTATTCTACTACAAAAATATGACCACAAAATGCTTTTTTTTTTTCTTTTTTCTTTTTTTTTTTTTTTTTTTTTTTTTTTTTTTTTTTTTTTTGGTTCAAGAAAACATAGCAGGCTTTCTCAGGTATATAAAACTGTTAATTTTTAGATAAAAATACAAACTTCACCTTTACAAAAACACATATTTCTGTTGAATACACATAAAGCATAACATTTTACCAAAAATAAAGAATTTTAGGTTTTGTTCAAATATTTGCAGCAAGGTAGTTCCCATGCCACCATGACATTATACAATGCAGATACAAGAATTTGTACATTTCACACAGCTCCAACATGTGAAATAAAAGTATCTGTATACTGATAAGAATGACAATTGCTAACACAATATCACTAGTAGGCAACTGGCATAAGTCTTAAAGGAAAAAAAAAAAAGAAGATTTTTGCATGGATAGCCTATGATTTGTTTACGCACATCTCTCTTTTTTTTTTCTCTTTTTTTTTTTCTTTTATGTAATGCTTTAAATTACGGGGGAGGTTGGGGAACATAAACCAAGAAACGTCTAGAAAATTATGCATAGGTATACCATTTTTATTTTAATACATCTCATTAGTTTGCATCCCACTAGGAGAAATACCATAATGTTTTGTGTTCTGCTTATTGTTATACCAGTCTTTTATATGTGTTATTGGCAAATGTAGTCCGAGAGATAATAAAAAGCTAGGCAAAGAGTAAAAAGAAAACTTAATAATCACTTTATGGTGTAAAAAAAAAAATCCACTTAAGGCTCCCCAGAAGGTTTTTTTGTATAGACTTTTAAAACACCACCAAGCAAGGATGTATTGTTCTATAGTGTTTGCGTGGCATTTGATCATTTCGTACATTCCTGCTTTTTTTGTGCCTGAAGTCCACCAGTGTCCATCCATCTTCATCAAGAACGCAGGCACATTTCTTGACGTAAAGCACCGTTGACTGCTCTGACAGAAATCCACTATTCACTTAGATTTTTGTCATGTTTTTGAGTACTTTTGGTATCCTCCATTCATTCAACTGTCTTTTTTTCTTTTCTGTTTTCCTTTCTTTCGTTTTTTTTTTTCTTTTTTGGACAGGGAAGCTTCCTATTGTTTCACAGAGTGCTACAATACTTGCTTTGATGTCACATTAAACAAATGTACATTGTCTCTTTGTTCTCATTAAGTGTTCTTTTGAGCCAGTTTTTTCACACAGGAGAACAAATAAAGTATACAGTCAATAAGCACCATACATAGTAGGTTCAGGAATGTAACAAACCATGTACATCCATGTCCCAGAGAGAAGTTTTTTTTCTAGCTTATTTTCACCTTACATCTGTAGGAGAGAAAAAAGATACAATAACTCTATGATTAGAATCAAAGGTCCTGTCCTCGAAGCAGATGACTTAAAAAAAAAAACTGTTCTGCATGAAGAGTCACTAACCTGGGACAAGAAGTTCTAAATGCTGTTCTGATTGAGTTTACATGCTCACTTTTAAAGTTGAATTTTAGAAAATCTTTGCTTCTATCATACTACTCCCAATAAATACCTGTTAATCTGAAACAGGATATCAAGTTTAGCATTCTTCAGAAACGGCACATCAGTATAAATGAAAACTGCCATTGGGAGTTTATGTGCAAAAAATTGAAATTAAAATTCACCATCATCCAGGCGTTAGGCACATACACTGCAAAATCCAAATTATTCCCACTCCAAATACTAGAATCAGTTGCAAGTGCTGCAGTTTACATACTTTCAAGTCATTTAGAAATGGAAATTCCATATTTAATTTGGAATGTGTATCGCCATCATCATGCACTGCTAATATGTTGGCCAAAGGATTTCAGTCATTTTTGCACTGAGAGGGTGTTAGTTTTTCACTACACTGAAAACCTCATGAATTTTGATGACTGACTGTCATCATCCTACTGAGACTGAACAGACCAAAAAAAAAAAAAAAAAGAGATCTTAATTTTCTGGTGTAAATAACACAGGGCCCTGCAACACAAAAAGTGGTATTTCTAAGCATCTTCCTTGCCAGGTAGGCAGATTATCAGATGCATGAACAATCAATCCCGGTTCATGCCAGAACACGGGTTTGATGGCCACACATATAATAGTATTTGCTGTATGTACACTCAATGTTTTACAGCCAAGGACTGGGAAGACAACAATTTGTAACCTAGTAATTCATTCATGCATTATTATGTGATGCTTTGACCTCAGAAATCAATAATAATGAAACACAAGCAGAGGCAATGGAACTTGAGATTTCAGAAGCTGAAGTATTAGCACCCTCCAATAAAAAAGAAACGAAAAAGGCAAGAAAAGGAAGTAGCTAAAGAATGTAAGATGCTGATGGTGATGTGGAGCTTAAAGGGAAAATACCAGCAAGTAGAATTATCAAAGCCAATCAAATCTAATCTCTTCGCAGCCTTGAGGTAGCAAGTGTCAAGATTTTGAACAGTGATTAAGTTGAAGTGATGGCATTTGATTAAGTTTTCCAGTACTTGTGCTATTAGGGTGTTCAGCATATAGGTCCTACCTGAATATCAAATAGTTCCAGTAGGTTTTATGTTGGTTTTAACTTTTTTCGTTTCCGTTTTTTACCTGATTCCCTAGGCCTTCCTGTTAACATAAGGGCAGGGCTGGTAAAAAGCCCTAAGGTAACGCATTTCGTTGAACACTGAAGTAATAAATACTCAAACCGTTTACATTTCAAAGAAATCTCATTATCCTTTGCATTAAAGTAATAACTTCATAACGTCTGATTTGACATTCGGTTTACAAAGTAATTATACAAAAGTAAAGAAATAATAAACGAAGTTGGCATTGCATACGTCATTTCCAAGATCCAGCTATAATTACTGTTACCATGCAGTACTCAACATTTGCTTTCAGCTCTGGAGTTAAGCTATTTTCAGCTCACCATCCACTTGCTGGTGCAAGTTTTGTTCCCATCAGTAATTAAATCCTAGAAATCTATATTTTTCCACGACGATTCTACCCCATTTTTTACACGTATCAGAAAGAAAAATTTTCATCTTAAAATCTTAACTGCTTTAGTCTTTGGCAGTTAAAGACAATTTGGAAAAGTGAAACTGATCAAATGAAACTTTTTTTTTTTTTCCAAATAGAAGACATAGAAAATATATCAAACCATACAGACATCAGAAAGAACCACTTTAAATGTGGTTTTATCTACTCATAACTCCACATAGTTTCAGCTAAACACTCAGCTCAGATTATAAATTGATGTCCAATAAAATCACAGCAGAGGTCTAACTTTGCTTTTATACAAATTCTAATTCTTCTGCTCTGTTCATAGCAACTGAAGTTTACATTTGCTTGGACCAGGTTTATGTCTCCATGCTGGAGGGAGACAGTACAGAAAGCCCTTCCTTACCCAGCCACCTACAAAATCCACCTTTGGGCAGCTTTCCTCCTATTTTTACCTGCTCCTCACTGACTGTTAATTTTGGGCTGGATCTACTGCACCCTTAAATTTCCTGCAGAGGTGCAAAACAAACTTTTGAGTTTGCCTTCAACTAGTATCAGAAGAAAGGGAGATGTCCTTTCTGCTGTAGTGGGGTTCCTTAATACGTGTGTCAAGCTCTGCATTGATTACACCCTAGTAAGAAGATCTGAGCTAAGATTTTAGATTATGATTTTAGATCAATTTAGAATGATTTTATGAAAGCCAGATTGAAAAAGCATTTTCCCCATTAATCTTTCCCCATTGTGACTTAAATGTTGTCTTGATGAGGCAAATTTAGGTTTCATGTGAAAACTGACAAATTCTTGACCACACACACATAAGAAAACAACAAGAATGGGCAATGTTGTTATAAAACTAACTCCTTACCCTTGAACACTGAATTTATTCTGAAGTGCTTTACATTAATTTCATTAATATTTTCCCCAAGGTCAAGTAAATCTCAGACTTAGCCCTGTCTCCACAAAGTCTAAAGAAATTAGGCAACAGAGCTCACCAATAAGCTGCAACATGACAACCTTTAACTTAGTGAAGCAAGACCTGAGTACTACTGGGCATTTACATTTATTTAAAGTCTAACCTAAAGAGAACTGATACACTTTAAACTTGAAATCCAAACTCCTTATATAGGACAAACTGTCCCTAATTTTGCATCCTCAACACACAGAGAAGTAGCTGGGAGCTTCTCTACTGAGTTTACTGGAAGCAACATTTGCTTTGCATTCTTTACTAATAAAAATATAAGGTCCATATGAAATCAGCATTAATGCAAAAATAAAAGGAAAACATACCAGTTTCTTCTTCTCTATAATCTGAATTAGTATTTGATGATGTACAGGTGCATTCCATATGCTCTTCTAATCTCACCAGAACTTCTTTTAATTTTGGCTTTTTTCTAACATATTCCACTTTTGCCACCTATAAAATACGATGAGGTACGTACTGAGACACATTAACATGGTTATAGTTCAGAACTGAAGACAGATAACTATATACCTCTGTTTTTAATGTAGCCAAACCCATACAAAACGTTAGCATACTAATCATCCTTTATCTTAATTGTGCATCGTGTAGCTATTTATTGCACAGACTATTTGTTTACTCAAGTTCAGCAGTTTGAAACCATTTGCTTTTCCCCCAAGAGATAAAACAATTTCCCATTCATTTTGGTTTGAAGTTTTAAGCAGCTCAGTTTTCACACATATCACAATAAATTTCCACGTGGATTCAAATCAGTGGTTGTTCTTGTGAACTGCCACTTTTAGCACAATCTTCTGTACATGTTGTTAAAGGCTGACAGTGAAGGCATTAGACTGGTTTGTAATTCATTTTATTATTTACAAATTGGTGTCTCCGAGCCTTCTGAATGTGCTCAATTCTACATAGCCAGGATCTGAGCACCACCTCAGAAAGCAGCAATCCCATTCCTTCTCACTTCCTGCAACAACCTAGGACTTGTTTACAGGAGCTCCCATGAATAGTTTTTAGGTCTAAGGGAACTACCACTTGCAAACTGGATACAGCCTTTGGCCTTACTGTGGATTGCTGGCAGGCACACTATTCCTCTCCAATCTTTCCAATTGCTTCCAAGTGCACTGTTCCATTTATGGGATCCTTACAACAAAAAAGCCTGGAGGGCAAGGTGAGGTTGGAGGAAGGAGCGTGCTGCTGGAGCAGCTCCGGCTACACGCTGGTCTCTCATCTGAAGGGAACCAATGCAGAACAGAAGGACACTGGTCGGGGGGATGCCAAACCTTAGGACATCCTGACCAACAGGTTGGAAGTCAGGAGAGGAGGAATGGCACAGAGGCCAGGAACACTCATGTTCTGGGGTGCTGAAATGGCTTGTGGGATGCTGGGCACTGACTTGTGCTAAGTGTAATGGGTGTGATGGTTACGACTGTGCAAGGGAATATGGCATTATGTGGGCAAAGAGAGTCCTAGAGAGTTTGTAAGGGGTCCAGTGTGTAGTTTTGTGTTGAACACTGCAGATTAAGTGATAATCAATTGCTTGAAATGGAAACCACTGAAACGAAATCATGGCTTCTCAGTCCTATTCATCCTTTGACAAAAGGGCACTGCAATGTGGCTGTCTCAGCAAACAAGATGACTACATATCACATGGATGCATAAAAATAAGAGAGATGAGGGAGAAGAAGGACAGGAGAGGCTGGTTGTCTCTACAAAAGTTACATGACAAAGCCATAAAGGCTGGTCCAGCCAAAAGCTCCTGTTGCTACCAAATAAAGCATCCACAATTACACTAGACTCTCCCAGTCATGGTTTACTTGTGTGTTTGACGGGGATTTAATGCTCCAAATCAACCTTCACACTATGAAAATCATTCCCTTGCCCTTCCAAAATTGGAACAGTGTCACAAAATGAGAGTGGTGGTTGGAAAAACCCATCACATTCCCAGCTCCCAGAAACACTCTTCTGGCTCTCTGGACACAACTGTCAAGGACCTCTGAATGACAGTGACAGAAGCTAGAGCAAAATCCTGGCCTTCTTAAAGCCAGTGGGAGATCTGCCTTCTCCTTCATGGAACAAGGAATTCAGATCCACGTTCTAGTCACTGCCCCTTGTGTCAACAGGATCTGGAGATGATTTTCATTTACCCAGCAAACAAAACTTACAGAGACAGATGCAATAAAAAAGTATCCACATCAAAAGGTACATTCCAAAACTGTCAGATCTCCATATAAACAGATCAGGAGCTAGCCATGACATACAACACTTCAGGTGAAAGACTAGCTATGGGTTGAAGCAGTATGTTTCAGAATCTCCTATCAGAACCCAACTACATCCAGCCTTTGAACACAAAGATTTGAAAATGCATGGTACAGCTGAGTCATGCGGCATCAAAGGATGACTAATCCTTAAAATTTATGAAAACAAACAGTAATTAAGACACCTCCATCATCAGAGACAAAGAAGGAGACCCAGCAATCATGAAACAGCTTTCAGATCTGCCATGCTTATTACAGCTGTTAGAACAAACCAGTCTCATTGAAAATTACACGCAACAAAAATAAACTGTAATCAAGCTTTTAAAAGTCTGCCCTTGTTTCGCTTGGTTTTCCAAACTGAAAGATACATGGAGTTCCTGTGGCTATTTGGTATTAAACAACACTTAAAAAAAAGATAATACTTTGAAGAGGATCATAATTAATTTATGCGGCAATTTAAAGCTGTTTTTTACCGCTGCAGTTAAAATACAATCCAGCACACGTTCCACTGCCCTCCTTCATGCTACACAAGTTAAAGCAATGTCATTTTGTAAGACGTTGCAAATATTCAAACTGAAGCAGCACAAACCAAACAAGTTGCAGTGTTTGTGTCACCTGTTAACACACACAATGCTGCTGCCACACACAGCACTGATCTACAGTGATGAAGGCTGCAGGTCAAATTTTCCGTGGGTAGAAACAGGGATAGCTGTGAACAGCATGAGAGCTGGCCTTGTGTACAGATCTTCTTCTTTGTATTTTTCTCCCCAGTGTTTATCTTGTACAGCTAGTCTCAAGTGTATTACCCAATGCCTCGAGGTGGTCAGTCCTCCACAAATCAACAAGCTTCTTTGACTTGTCTCTAATGCAACAAAAATAAGAATCCTGAGATCCTCCACGAAATGTCACTATGTAAAAACTTTTCAAGAGAAAGGCAGCGAAATGACTGACTAACTTAAATGGTGTATAATCAGTGGCACCATCCTTGCATCAGTGTAGACTCCAGGTCTACATCCTGCAATACAGCATGGTGGCTAAGTAAAAATGAAAATAAAATCTGATAAAAATATATGGCCTAATGGAAACATCATGGGAACACATTTTTTAAAGCTGCTCTGGGAGAGCTGAAATCAGGGACTAACAGCAGGAAAAAAAACTAGACTGCAAGCAGAAATGTCCAAAACACCTCTAGCACAAAACCAAACCTTATCATGGGCAGGAACTTTTGGAATATATTGCCTCCGTATTATGCATGCTGATATGATGGAGGGAAAACCTGTCTACAAGGAAGACATAAGTCAACAGGGAATAAAGTACTGGGGAGGCATCAGGGCTGCTGTGGGGCCTGGCAAGTCACTGCTCCTGGGACAGGAGGGCAGGACTGGAATGGTGCCTTCCAGGGCACACTGTGCCAGCTGTGTCTGCCCAGTGCCTCAGAGTCTGGCACCCACCCATCCTAAAAACACATTTACAGGCCACTACTCTGCCAAAATCCTTGCCTCAGAAAAGCCTCAAGGTCCAGGGGCAGCTGAAGCAAACTCGTCACCCCCTTGCCACAGGGAATGGCTGATGTGGGGTCTCCGTGTGCCGTGTCCCTGAGCAGAGCAGCCAGACCCTGCCCTCTGCCAGGGCTCCTCATGCTCTGAGGGCTCATCGCTGCTTTTCCGCCTTCACCTGTATCAGGGTTTCCTTTGTTTCTCCCATTCCTAAACTGACCTTTGATACCAAGTCCTGCCTGCAGGTCCCACCGAGTGCTGGTTGTAATCGCCAGTTAAGCCACAGCTAAATCAAACTGCTGTTTATCCTCCTGACAGAAAGTCACTGAAGAAAAATGCTCTTAAACCTGCAAACATGACGTACAGCCATTTTACCTACATGTCCCATTTGTTCTGCAAGGCCTTTTTAACCTCCTCAGAGGCTGGGTAGCTCTGCTGAACAACTCACTCTGAATTCCTGCATTTTTTTCCATCTCTCTTCAAACCTCTGAACAACTCCCCAGTGACAGCTGAGGAGCTGCTCCTGCATTCCCTCCCTTCCAGGTCCTTTCTCTGCATCTTTCTCTCCTATTACTGTACTGTAAGAACATACTAGGTTAAATTTCCTCAGATTAGCTCAACACTGAATATGCAGAAATGGCTGAAGCTGGCAGGGCTATGGCTGAAGGCCAACCTGAGGCAAAGCCAAGGTAGATAGAGTCATTTAGCTCTTGTCTCTTAGTTTGAAAATGAGCAAACAACCATAATGTTCAGCTTGGCTATTTAAAATAAGCAGTATAATCAAGATTTGCTCTGTAGCGTTAACTATTTTATGCTGCTGTGACCAAAACCACCAAGAACATCACCATGCTCAACACTACAAAAAGTCTCTTCAAAAGACTCTGTTCAGAACACCTCCAAAAAAAAAGCAAGTCTGGTACTTGGTAAGTACTTGATCTCGCTGGGCAGAAGCAACTAATCTGCAGGTGTTACTGAAATGCTTTTGCAGACAGAGGAGGAAATCTCTCTGTAACTGACACCAACACCCCTAACTCACCCATTCTTGTCACCATTACTCTACCAGGAGAGAAATGCAATCCTTTCCTTCCTATCAAAGAGCAACTCCCAACCAGCCTCTTCATTTCAGTCTCATTTCTGCAGTGCTGTGCAAGTGCAGCTTGCTATATAGAGAGGCCTTTAGGGACAGGGGGCTGTGCTCTCATGGGCTCACTCTGCTACCGTGCAAGGCAAACCTACCTTTCACCAACCCACCCCATGAAAGGGAAATCTTAGAAGACTCATTTCAGGGAAGCTCTTCCACCCACACCCCTGGCTTGGAGCCTCCCTACAGTTCCAATTCCACAAGCCCATTAATGGTGCTTCACTGACCAGAGCTCAGTGAAGGCAAAGTAAGGACATCCCCCAACCCTCCAGCCCTTGCCTCATGTCCCAAGAACAGAATGCCCAATGCAAGCACCTCCACTGCTCCTCCCACACTGCCACAGCCATCTCTTAACCTTGACTACAGTGGCCCTCAGTAAGACAAAGAAAACACCCTCTGCTTTCGCCTGTTGGATGATGCAAACCTACTTGCTGACCTTTCTGGATGAACATTTTTCTAGTGTGAATGGGCCAGCTATGATCTCACTACCTTGTCAATGAGGAGGAAGCAGGGAAAGCCTTTTCAATGTTCAATCAAAAGAGAGCTTTTATGCAGTCTGACATCAGGGGAAAACACAAGCCGGCTTTCCAACTGCACCGCAGAACAGCTGAGAAGGCCTTCCAAAACCGCTCCCCCTACCTTTCCAGCGACCCTCACTCTGGGCCAGCTACTTAATGGCATGAGCAGACATTCAGCTCTAAAGGCAGGATTGGCAAAAGGCTCAGAAAACCATCAATTACATCAAAGCTACAAGAGGATCTGACTCTGGAGGGCATAAATATGGATTGTGTTCTGAGAGTTCTGGTGTGACAGTGGGGTCAGCCTACAACCTTTACAATGAACATCCTGTTCCTGCTTGACCTCTTGTCCTTTTTTTCCCCTGCTACTTAATGACCGTTTGGAGCAGTCTTGGAGCTTGGAAAAAAAAAAAATGTCCTCCAAAGCTGGCTGACGTATATTGATATTGCTGGTGGCAATATATTTACACAGCCACAAAAAGCAGCTGCTCAGCTGAGCCTACTTTTAGCTTGTGCCCTACTAAAATGAATGCAAATCTAAAAGCACTACAACCATATGAGCAAAGTGAATGAGGGAAGCAGCCCCAGCAATGACATCCTGCAAAGCTGCTGCCAGCTGGGGAGTTTGCAGCTTCTAGGGGAGGCTTGGTGTCCCCAGCAGTGGGGGACTTTGGCAGCCAAACCTCTCTCTCTCATCTGTTGTCTCCCCCATCACTGCAGGGGTAGGAAGAGAAGCACAAGGTTGCAGTACCACACACAGGTACCAACAGCAAGTTCGTAATACACATCTCAACTCTTTGCTGGGCACTTCCAGCTGCTTTGTATGTGTTAGTTGCTACACAAAACTAACTGGAGGCTGCATCAAACCCAAAGGCAACAGCACTGAACCCTGAGGCACTTTGCTGTTTAGCTCCTATTTGGAAAGGCTTACAATTGCAGTCATTCAACTTCCCCAGTTTGTTCCCAACCCTCAAATAATTACTGATCCCAATTTTTAACTCATTTTTAATTGTTTCTGCAAAGCACATCCCACAAAGGAAAGGCAGAAAGCAAGTGTAAAGTATGATTATTTTTGGAAACACCGAGGGAATCTGCTCAGATGTTTCTCCGGCTTATCTGGATGTGAAAACATTTTTCAGATATTCAGAAAGAGAAAAGAAAAAGAAATCCTGCTTAGAGTCATGTCTGCACATATGAAAAACAATGAAATGGCTTCAGTGCCTAAATCTTCTGCCTAGGACATACAGCACTAAGTGAATAGCACTTTTCTAAATAAGAAATCCATTGCAAGTACAGTGATCAGTGAGTTGTGCTGGGCAATTTTATGTTCAGGAGCGTGGTGGTTTCTTTTTTTTTTTAAATTCTGCTCTTAAAATACTCAGGGCAACAAGAACAACAAGAACTTAGAGTCTTCACAATATAAATGCTAAGTGTAAGTCTAATCTCCTACACACAGATGTAGATCAACAGTACTTGTTTAAATACTGATAAAAACTAGAACACAGTGAAGCCAAATGAACATAAATATTTCACGTAATATTTACTGGAAAGTTGCAATAGGGATTTTGTCTAATGAGTAAATACAGCATGAAGCTGTTGAGTCTTCTATCCCTGGGGTAAGATAATTTGAAACACATTTTTTCAGATCAAAAGTGTTATGTTGTCAAATATAAAAGCCCAATTTAGGCTGCATAATATTTAATTAAGAAAACAGCATTCCATACTGTGATTTATTTATTTTTTTAAGTCCAATGCCCCTTGAGTCATTTTATCTTCTTAACTTTAAGATCTGTACTGCGAGAGATCATGGGAAAGACACAATCAACTTTATTTTCATTACAAAAGAAGAAAACCTAAAGGGAATCCTGCGAAAATCAAATCCAAACCCAAGATTTTCCAACGATCACGTAACTTGAAAAGGCCATCTGCTCACTCAAAAAGGAGAGGAGCATTCTATCTGATCCTGTGGCTGGGAGGATGGATAATGAAGATCCGGGTCATACGGCACAGCCATGAGAACATATATGGAGTTTTCGGACTGAAGAGGACCCTCTGAGGGCTCTGCAGCCAGGATTTGCTCACCTTGACACTTCTGTGGTGTATCCGGGACGGCTGGCATTTCACACTGCTGGTGTTGCAGCAGCCAGTGCAGCGCTTCACCTCCACGCAGGGCGGCCATATCAGGAAGTTGGCCGAGGTGGGATCGATCTGACTCCGAGGTATCTCGTAGATGACCGTCCGTGTCTTGCAGACAGCCGGGATGGCCTCCTCTGCGGGCACAAGAAATTCACACTTCCAGGTGAGCAGCTGCTCTCACCCCACAGCACGCAGACATTTTGCACCCTCCGTAAGTGGCACCCCTGAGCTGTGAGCTGAGACGGTGTTCTGAGCTCCCCCCAGCTACGGACAAGTCAGTGCTGAGTATTATTTGCCTGCCACTAAACTGTGTGTGTGCTACCCGAGGGAGAAGCTTGACTCACTCCCAAAAGCCCAGCCCAGAAATGAGGGTTTACAATGGCCTGGCTCCCGACATAGCTCGGAGCACATACCATTAGATAAGACAATCCTGGTCCTTTAGAAGTGACAGCAAGCCAGGGGCTCCTCCAGATTCGATGACCCTCTAATACAGCCTCATAGCGACTGCGTAACAGCGGCTGCTGTTTTGCAGCACTGTGGCAATCACTGCACACACATGGTATCACACAAACATGCAATACCTGGCAAATACCACCTCAGCGGTTCCACTGATGTTACCTGAGTCATACCCAGACTGGTTCAGCTGGGAGAAAACCTGCACCAGCTTGAACCTTTCGAGATTTGGGTTTCCACTTCCAAAACCTTAACATCCCCACATCAGGGAGTCTGGTCCATCCACCATTCCAAAGGGCAATTGCAATTTCTACTGAAGTTATCAAAGCTTTGTACACGGTGGGTTTTATTTAATTTATTATTTCTTGAATGACGCAAAGCCACAAGAGTATCATGACCAAAAAATCTGCAGCTAAACCAAATCCTGCTGGGCCTCAGGTAAGGTGAGCCTGCAAATCACAGCTTCAGCCACATATTATATAGTTCTTTACTACTGTGTAATGCGGTCACGATCCAAAACATGTTATCATTCTCATCCTAGGGACTGCCTAAGAAGTCAAGCTGATATTTCAAAATGGTCCAGCAAAAAATAGCAATCGCAGGGACAAGCTGTTTGACGATAAGTTCTCCAAAGACAGCTTGGATTTTTTTTTTTTTTTGCCTTACAGTGGAAGCAGTGATAGTTTTGGGTTAGATGTGTCAAGGAACTGGAACATTGCCTGCACTTCTTCAGTTACTTCTGAAGTACAAGAAGTTCAGGCCTGGCCTGTGCCTGTAACGTGAAAATCTAGGCTCAGTTTTGAAAGAGATGCATTTCAATGGACTAAATAGAGTGAAAATTCTTTTTCTCAATCCCCAGCGCCGTGAACTCAAGAAAATTAACGGATCCAATACTGCAAGATAGCTGGCAACTCCCACAAGTTATTGAGCATATCCAGTTCCCACTGACTTTTATGGGGAGGCATTCAACACCTTGCAGGGTAAGGTGCCAAGTGTAGCAGACTGTTTCAGAACCGCTGTTCTCTGGAGGCATTCAATGTGACGAGCGCGCCTGCCAATTCACACTGCAATCCACGCTGACAGCACGCTGCGCTATCACTGCGTACCACCACAGCTGAGAGCACAAATAGACTGGCTCTGAACTACCCATCCCAGATAAGACCGTGGATGTTTTCCACAGTCAAATGGGAACGGCAGAACACCCAGGTCTCATCAGATGAACAAGTGTCGCATACAAACCCTGTGCTAGCATCTCTTTAAATTTAAATTCGGGTGCTGTCGGGTCACCGTCATCGTCGCTCAATAAGAATAAAATCCCCTGTAAACATGCCTGGTGCCCTACGCAATGATGGAAATCAATGTCCTGGCGTTTCCATCAATGGCTTTTAATTTTTAGGATAAACTGTATTTTTCTTGTGAATAAAGAGTCAAGCTGTTTCCTTTTGTGGAGCTTCTGTACTGAAAACTCTACCAACTGTTGATGTTTTTTAAGGCACACTGCTGTAGTTGTTCCCCACACTATGAATTATACATTGAATATCACAGCATTTTCTAACCGAGGTCTAGCTTTCGAACATGCTGCAACAAGAAAGTGAATGTAAAGAATTTGTGCTTGT